>NC_057810.1:100734351-100889002 GCF_018294505.1 Triticum aestivum
TACAACACAAGTCCGTTTCGTCCGTTTTGCGGTACGCCACACCCCTCCCGATCAACAGGACCCCCGTTTCGACCGTAGGAGGTCCGTTTCCTCCGTTTTGCGGTATGCCAAGCCCGTCCCGATCAACAGGACCCCGTTTCGACCGTAGGAGGTCCGTTTCCTCCGTTTTGCGGTACTTCAGACCCCTCCCGATGAACATGATCCCGTTTCGAACGTGGCCAGTCGAACACAAGGCCGTTTCCTCCGTTGTGCGGTACGCCAGGCCTCGTTTCCATCGCCTGTTCCGTCCAAGCCCTGCCAATGAACACGACCACGCATTCCGTTCCGACCCAGCCGGTTGGCTCCCACGCGTTCCGTTGACTCCCGATGAACACGACGCATTCCGTTGCCTCCCCATGAACACGACGATGACGATGTTTCTCCGTTCCGACCCAGCCATGTACGTATGCACGAGTAGGCGTTCGAGACCCTGCCCATATGTACGTATGTTCTCGTATTTTCTTTCTTGCACCCTCGCCGTTGTACCTATGTGTACATGCTACGTGCATGCCTCTACTACGACCAGTATGTACGTACACGTTCGCGACCAGAATGACAACGCTAAGTACGCTTCGACCAGGTGGGTCCCGACTGTCAGGCACTTCCTTGCCTGCGAAGATGTAGCGGGTGGGTCCCAGCAGTCAGGGGGGTGAATCGTTTTTTTTTTGCCCGGACGCACTTCCTTGCGTGTGAAGATGTAGCTGGTGGGTCCCAGCAGTCAGGGGGGCGAATCGTTTTTTTTTGCCCGGACGCACTTCCTTGCGTGCGAAGATGTAGCTGGTGGGTCCTAGCAGTCAAGGGGAAACGTTTTTTTCGCAAAATACGATGGCCCGTCCGGTGGCTCCCCAATGTCAGGTGGAGGAATAATTATTTTGCGTGTAATAGGGAGGCACTTCCTTGCGGCCGCCATGGACCCAGCTGTCAGCCTCTCCACGCACAGTACTCTTTCGATGGAAGTCGGTCGTTGACCACATTGACCATGCCGCGCCGAGAGCACCACGGCGGTGGACGACGGCGAGGCCTAGGAAGGAGACGACGCGGAGCCGGGGAAGACGCACTACGGTGGATGCCAACGTGAAGAGGAGTACGAGGGTGAGGCTGCCGTCGCCGTAGAATAACAGGGGGTGTGGGTGAGTAGAGGGATGGCTTGGGCAGCGATGGTAGTAGTAGGGGGCGGTGAGGCCTCCGCAGCATCACAGCCGGCCACGGGAGGCAGGAGCACGCGGCACGACCGGCGCTGCTTTGGGCGGCTGGAGCACAAAGACCAGAGGTTCAAGAAGCACTACGGCCGTTGGATGGACATTGTACGGTCACTGGAGCTAGAGTCATTCATATTGACTAAGTGGACAAAGCCCTCCGTCCACGTAAACTTAGTAGGCCCACAAGTCAGCCTTCCACCAAGGTGAGTCCCAGCTAGCAAGGGGAGTATTCATTTTTTTTGTGCGTAATAAGGAGGCATTTTTGGTGGGTCCGAGCTGACAACGGGGGGAACGTTTTTTCGTGAAATACAGATACCCTTCCGGTGGGTCCCATCTATCAGGTGGAGGAATCATTATTTTGCGCGTAATAAGGAGGCATTTTCCTATGTGGGCCCCTATGTCAGCTTCTTCTAATGGCTGTTGTTTGTTGACCATGTTGACCTCGCCGTGCCGGGAGCACAAACGCGGTGGACGAGGGAGGGGCCTAGGAAGAGAACCACCCAGAGCCAACGAAGCCACCGCAGCGGATGCCCACGCTGAGGGGAGAACAAGCGTTGACTGCTCGGCTGCGGGGTGAGGCTCACGTCGCCGGAAAATAACAGGATGTGTGGGTGGTTAGAGGGATGGCCTGGCGGCAGCACAGCCAGCCACGAGAGGAGGGAGCAGGCAGTCCCGCCGACGCTGGTTTGGGCGGCTGGAGCAAGAAGATCAGAGATTGAAGAAGCACGACGGCCGTTGGATAGACATCCAACAGTAACTGCTGTGTGTTGACTAAGTTGACAAAGCCTTGCATACGCGTCAAAAAAAGTTAGGACAGCGTCATCGTCAACCTAGTAGGCCTAGAAGTCAGCCTCCAAATCTGTGGAAAACAGCATACAGCCCATTAGCCATTATTTTCAATAATTTACAGCCCATTTGCTAATTCTTAAGGATATTTGCTCATATTCTTTTTATTAGCATTACAGACCATATATTCTGGGCACTGCTAAAAAATTCAACGAAATTTTGCATATTTCGGTGGGGTCCGAACTCTTTTAATCACGAAATTTCGAGTCACGTTAAAAATAGTTTTCAAAAAATTATATCAAAATAAAATTCAAAAAACAATTCTCCGCAAAAAAAATGAATGAAATTTAGAATCTTAACTAGCAAGATGCCCTTTCGTTGCACGGAACATGAAGATGCATTTGTATGAGTAGTTTATCCTGTGGGTGAAAAGATGATATTTTAATGTAATTGCCAGTTGGCTTTGGTTTTTATAAGAGTAGAGAGTAGAGAAATCCTGAAAAAATGATATTTTAATGCAATTGCCGGTTGGCTTTGGTTTAAAAATTTACAGCCCATTTCTTACAACTTATAGCCCGTTTTCTGGGGAAGCCCATTTCTTATCCCTCCTCGTCTTGAAAGATTTGCAGCCCAGCAGGGCTGAGAAAAGCAAGTAGGCCTCGGTTTTGGTATTCTCCAAAAAAAAGAACTGGGCTAGCCAATTTCAGAAAGAAAAAAATATCAACTCGGCTCGTCATGTGCTTAATAAAAGCGTAAGCGTGGGCTAGACGGGCCACAGCCCCCGCACAGCGCGCAGTTGAGCTCCGTCTCTGAAACTGAAAAACAACTGGGCGAGCTGCTGGGTCCCTGGTGTTATCCGCTCGTTGTGTAATTTTCTCGTTTATTGACTACATTGACAATGGCGTGGAACCTAGTTGTCAAACAATTAGGAGGAAGTATTGTTTTGGCTTGTAATAACGAGGCACCTGCTTGCGAAATGCAATGACCCTGGTGGGTCCCTACTGTCAGCCTCTCCACGTACAGTCATCTCCTGATTCCTCTTGGTTGTTGACCATGTTGACAACACCAGACGGCGGCGAGCACAGCGAGCTAACCAAGGCGGAGAACGACGGCAAGGCCTCGGACGGGAACGAACAGCAGCCATGAAAGATGCGGCAGTGTAGTGGCAGGTCGAGGGGAGTACGAGGGCAACAACATGCAAGTCAAGCATACAAATGGTACAAAAGCCAAGGATTAATTGTTCATCAAATTTTAGACAAAACCCAGATTGAACATGACAGTAACATCTAACCCAACCACTCTTTTTTGCAGTCACAAACAAATGGATCGGTCTGATCCATAAAATCAACATCCTGTGCAAAAAAATTTATTTTAGGATGTCTACAACTTGTTGTAAATAGAAGCCGAGCATGTTTAGAAGCCCATTTGTCCACCTGAAACTTCTTTTTTTGCTGTTCAACATGTTCGTCCGTGAGAAATCTCTTGCTGTAAAAATTAAGCCTCATGGACAATAGTAACCTCGCGTTCAACAGGAAGAATGTGACAAAGCTTCTGTTTGCCTGGTTGGATGCATATCGTCCCATCGTTATTGTCCTCAAACGAATGTCATGAGAACTGAGAAAATTCTTGTGCTTATTACGCCAACGATTGGTTATATGTTTTTCTCCATGTGGTTCTCCCTAAGTAGACATGAAGATTGAAAACAGTTAAGGTCTGAAAAAAGAGTATGTCGAAAGAACGACAGCTGAACAGTTAATTCTAGTACAATATATACGGGCTTTCAATGTGCATGAAATCATCACCTCTATGTATAAATTCTCCAGAGATCGAAAGCATCGCAGCAAGCCAATAATTATGTCCAGATCAAAACTATACATTCTGATATATATGATCTTGACAGAATCCAGCAGCATTGATAGGCTATCAATGGACGAACTCTTCATTGAGCATATAACATAATATTAGTACCCAAAGTGTACTCCAAGATGATATAAAACTTATGCGCACAAATGAAAAATGCAGCATATGATGACAAATGTGTAGATGAAAATATACGGTACCTGAAAAGGTGAGGAGCCAAACACCAACTCCTTGTGATTATTAAACGGGTCACAATTACACCCAAGGTCTCCAGTTTGGGCGCAGAGACGACAGTTATTTCTGAAGGTGTATAACAACTATGAAGGAGCAACCTTTCAAGTGAAGGGGCATCTTCGATGATGAGCTGCTGTCCTTTAAAACAAATTCCAATGCTTTTAAGGTGAGGCGACTTTATTTGGAGACAACTAATACCGATTTCTATTCCCAAAACAATCAGTAAGCACTCCAGGGCAGGGCAACTGGAGTGGATGATGCTGTGCAGTGAGGCCTCCGACAGATAAACCACCACAAGTGAAAGTTTTTTTTAGCAGTGGGAGTCAAAGCATTTGTACCAGATCATCTGGTAGATGGCACCGGGCGAAGGTGGCGGTGTGGAGAGAGGAGGAAAACCGCGAGATGGACAATGGTGGTGTGGGCACGAATTCTTGGTATGTTCGTGGTATGAAACTTTCGTGGTAATGGTAGAACTCAAACTGCTGGAGTTTTCCTTATTCAGGGGATGTCAGGCAAGCGTCCACCTTGCCGGGTATGGATAGCAGGTAGCTTGTCGGGATGCAGAGTCATTGAACGGGGCCCTGCTAGTTAGAAGATACGATGGCTCTGATGAGATCAAATTCAGGAAGGACAGATATCTGATGACAGTCGAGATTGAGGGGTGCAGTGTGCCATAGAGGGCGCCACCGAGTTAAGAGGACTTGTGTGCGGCAGCAATCCTTGGTGGGGAGAAGTGAGATGATCTCCTCAAGGATGACGTCCGGGAGATCATTGATGCGGTCCACCGGAGATTCTACCGGTTCCTCAGATCCGGGTGGGGGGCTCGCTGCTTCTCCCCGTGCTACCGCTGGCGTTGCCGCTGGCGGGAGCCTCATCTTCTTGGCGTTGGGGCCAGCCGACTCCATATTCCTTGTGGGTGTTGCACCGAGCTCACGGGTTTGAGCAGAGTAGCCAGAGACGAGCCTAGTGGCAGTGCGAGTGGGGAAGAAGGAGGGCTGGGGATTTCTGTAGGAGTGGAAGAAGAAGAGCAGGCGTTTTCTGTACGAGTGAGGAAGAAGGTGAGCGGGGTTTTCTGGATGAGTGAGGAAGATTGGGGAGCGGGGGGAATTGGATGGAGAGACGGAAGCGGGAGAGCGAGTTGTTCATGTTTATAAGGCACGCTGCACTAACTACTCGCTTTTTCCCAAGAACCGCTCTCTTCTTTTGCGTTGCTGCATGACTGGCCATGCATGCAGGATGCATGTGCCCGCCGGCCACTGCATGCGCCTGGTTTGTTACTAGGCCTATTTAATAGGGTGGTTATGGAGTAAATTAAGGAGATTTATTTTCTCTGTGTGCATCCACCAAATTAGAGGATGCGGTACTGGATGCAGACACTCACATTAAACTAACATTCAGAAGAACAAAAGTTCAACATGTCTATGCATCTCAATGATTCACCATACTATAACCAATATACAAAACTGTGAGAAGGTGTGGAAATAAAGAAAACCGGTCGATGCTTCTCTGAGCAAAGGGCCTCCCTGTGCACGCATTAATTTCCTGGGCATGCTTATTTCTTATCAATGTTGCGAGCACTTTGAGCATGTTGGCAACTCCACAGCTATCTAGCTGCCTCATCTTGCAATTGATGCTGACACATTTGCAGCAAACACATGAGGCAATAGAGATGACTCAACATGGGTCCATATTGTGCAGTTCCCTTGATATCCTATTCATTGTCCTGAATCTGAAAAGATAGGAAAATAGTAGCTATACTTAAACGGTGTTGCAAAACAATAGCACATATCAATAGCTCGGCATGACAAAACACGATCTTCTGGACGAAGGGGATACTGACCTGCCTGAGGAAGATTACATATAATTTCATAAGTCCTTGGTTGATTTCCACCTTCGGCTGCACTGCTTCTTTGCTCCTCCAGACATGACAGGATCATTCCGCACTGCATTCAGCAAGTCAACTTATGAATAAGCTAATTTCATCTTGCGGTGGTCATTGTACCTAGTTACGAATGTAGGAATACCTAGAGCAGCATGAGGTTAGCTGACAGCAGGTAGATGCAGCCATATAAATTTTGTGCGGTGCTACCAAAATTGAGGTTTGTATCCCTTCCCGTTATGAGAATTCTTCTTGAAGTTGGTAGAATGTGACGGCTTGTTCTTTGCATCAAACTTGCCTTTCCCGTGAGATTTGTTCTTGTTTTTTTGGGGCTGGTGGGCTGGAAGTTCTTCTCGTGTACCATGTGGGCACTAGAAGCTCCCTCGGCGACCCGAGCACATGTGTCTTTTGCTCTCGCCTTCTCCTCAAAATCAAGAGTGCTAATGAGATCCAAAACAGAAAACTCATGTCTCTTGTTTTTCAGAGAAGTAGCAAAATCGTTCCACGAAGGTGGAAGCTTGGCAATGATGGTCCCAGCAACAAATTTGTCTGGCAACACACACTTAAAGTACTCAAGTTCCTTAGAGAGTGAATGTATCTCATGAGTCTGCTGAACAACAGAGCGCTCATCAGTCATCTTGTAGTCACGGAATTGCTCCATGACGTACAACTCGTTGCCAGCGCCCGAGGGCCCAAACGTGGCCTCGAGCAGCCCACATGTCTTTGCCGTAGTCAAACAACATATACGAATCCACAATGGAATCGTCAAGAACACTCAGCAGGGCGGCTTTGAAGAGGGTATCCATGTTCTGAAAAGCTTCTTGTTGTGTAGGATTAAGATCGCCCTCAGGCTTACCCGTAGTGGCGTCATAGCAACACATGATCTGAAACCAATATACTGCTCTTGTGCGCCACCTTTTATATTGCACCCCCTTAAAAGTAGGCGGCTTCAAAAGCGCAGCAAAACAACTCGGAGTAAATTTCCTGTGATCAGGTTTTTGGATTGGATTGTTGAATATATGAGCAATTTAGTATGAGATTTAATCTGAATCAGCAGTAAATTGATCATGACGACAATTCCAAACATCAAAGTAATGATGCGGACTAAACCAGGAGGACAGAATCACATACTGTACAGCGGGAGCAGAACCGATGTGGTTGATGTTGTCACTCATGTTGTTGATGAAGAGGTTACCGAGGTCGGGGAAGAAGGATGTCATTGAGGAAGTCGTCGCTGGCAGCAGTCATAGGAGTGTGCTCCCCAAAAACCTGATCGCCCCTCTCCCGTACAGGATCACGAAAGGCGGGGTTCGGAGGACTGTTGTCCCTTCTCGCGGTGCACGCCGGAAGGAGGGCTGGAGAAGAATTGTGTGGCGGCGCTAAGATCTGGAACGGTGCGAAACCATATGATACAGCGCCGGCTAGGGTAGAGCATGTTAGGTTGGAGTATAATAGTAGGCCTTTGGCCCCCAAACCCCACGTCCAAGTCAATAATAGCTCAAAAAAAAGTCAATAATAGCCCCACCAAGGTTTGTCTCAAAAAAATGGAGTAATTAAGGCGTCTGTTAGTCCCTTTAGTATAAATACAATATCATTAATAATACCCCACCTTTTGTCTCACAAAGTAGAGTATGTTGGAGTACAACCGGCTACACGTTTACAATCCGCATCTCTTCTCTCTCCTCTTCTCTCTCCTTCAACTAAGCACAAATACTATATTTAAATCTTTATAGCCTGCTTATGTCATCTAATTATAGTAGTACTTGCTCTAAAAGTTACTATCCACTGTGTAGTCTGAAATGCCGGGCGTGCAGCGGGCGGTGCCCTTGGTCGGCATGCCGCTTCAACGGCGGAAGCATTGAGAGGTCGTGTCGCCCTGACTTGCCATCAATGTGGAGCGGCGGGCTCAGCTGGCGCCGGGCGGGAAGCGCGCGCGGGAGGGGGGAGGGGTTTTTGTTGGGCCAAGAAGGTGAGAAGCCAACTTGGGATCGGTCCGGATGGGGAAATATCATGTGCTCCCATACTCTGCATATGACACTAGTGTATGTTAGTACTCCCTCCTTTCCGGTTTATAGAGATGTTTAGAGTAACATAGTAATATGTTACAGTACAAGTTACTCCCCACTATGACCAGCCTTGGCCTCTCCCAGTGCTCCACCATGTATAGCTGCTAAGCCTGCCACGTAGGCATAAAATATGATGTGGCACCAATAAACTAAACACCTATGCATTGAACACTTGAGTTACTAAGCCATTTAATGCACTTAGCACCTCATCTGAAGAGCATTAATAGTATAGCCAGCTGGTGGCTATAAGCCTACAGCCCATCTTATAGTCAACATGTACTACAAAGTGCCTAGGAGCACGTGCTAGAGCTGGCTCTTCACGGAGAGCCCGCTTACCTTCTCTCTCCTCTTCTCCTTCCTCCAACTAAGCAGAAATATACTAGCTCGCTGTTTATTCCTTATAGCCCGCTGACTCAGTTCTATTGTATTGCTCGAAGCACATCTAAGCACTTGCTAGCACCCCCTTGACCGTGGACCTTGACGGTGTACGTCACCTTGTGTCTCATAATTTTCCTCGTCATCATCTGAGTCCTAGAAGATCTCACCCACATCATCATTAGCATGCAGCCGCCTTGATAGACAACATGCGCAGAAGGAGTAGAGGTGACTGGGGACGCACCACCACCACGTCGTGGGCACTCCGTATGTGCTCGTGTGCGTGCAGCGTGCGTGTTTTTCCATCGGTGCTAGCTCTAAGGCCGAGGTTGCGGTCGTCTTCGTCTCTGAATATTAGTTGAGCAATGACGGCAAAGAGGTGCTGCAAGAGATGCGTATGCGCCATTGCGTGCGAGCTTCACCATAGCACGATGAATCGGACGTCACCGCGGATGGCGCATGCCTCCATGCAGCCGAGTGTGTGCGCATGCATGTGTTATTCACGTGCATTCTATGGCCGAGCGTGTGTGCATGCACGTCTTGTGTACGTGCATTGTATGCTCCATGTTGTGCGCGTATGTGCATGAGTTGGATCGGATGGAGTTAGTGCGTTCACTTGTGTACATATTTTAGAGTGTAGATTCACTCATTTTGTTTCATATGTAGTCCCTCATTGAAATATCTAAAAAGACTTATATTTGGGAACGGAGGGAGTACAAAACATCTTCAACTTAGCATCCTGATGTACCGTTTCTAGTGGTTAGCGAAAAGTTCAAGTTCTTTTAGTTGTTTATAGGTGGGCAGGCGGCAAAAAACAGCGGAAACGCGCAAGGTTCCTTGCAGACACTCCACCGCGGGGTTCCTTGCTCCTCCTCGGTCGTCGGGAATCTATGCTCTTCAACTCTTTTCTTTTACGTGAGCTTTGTTCATCATTTTCCCAACACGCGAGACATCTAGTATCAAGGTGCACGTGTCATGCAAGAAAATGGAGATAATCAGATAAGCAGTGCGTAAGTGAGTTGTGCGGGGGGGAAGTGGGGGGAAACCCTTTTCCGTAAGTGAGTCATGCACTTCGATGGCACCTACGCAATATTTTTTTCTCCTTGATGGCACATGAATAGTGCACGTACTCAACGACGGAGCACGGGATGGTAGCAATGACTAGTAAATAACTTTGATGTGTCCCGTCAACTCGCAGAACGACGAGAAGCTTGATTATGCCTTCTCCCTCGCCAACGCGTGTGCGGTGGCTCGCAGCACGAGGAGAAACTTTTGCTTACAAGCGGTGGACGTGCAGCAGTTCATTTGGTGTCAGATTGCCAGAAGCACTACTGTAGAACCATCGACTTCCGGAAGAGGCGAAGAGCCAAGCGCAAGGTCACCTACTAACCTTAGGCTACGCGTAGTGGGAGTAACATAAGTAGAGGTACCTCCTTTTTTTATTCTAGAAACAACCACACGTGAATATCAAGGTGCTGGTTATGTAGAACAAATTTCCTGCAGTCCATGCTCAGCACTCCTCTATCTCTCTTCTCAGCCAGCCAGTGGACGCACGGAGCCCATCATCTGTTTGCTCACATGCGGTCCCACATGTCAGTGAAAACGCAAGCGGACCCACTGAACCTGCACATATTTCACCTTGACGTGCTGGTGATGAAAAAACAAATTCAAGAAAGATCTTTGGTGGCCGCTTTTGGAGTTACTCAAGAGTAGTAAGATTCTATTTACAGTTTAACCCAAGATGCACATCTCGTGGCTTCAACTTATCAACTACCACTCTATTTTCTTTCATGACACGACCTGGATGCTGGATGTCCCACGTGTCGGCAAAAGGAGGAAGAACCCGACCAAATCTTCGGTTGTGCTCTCGGGTTAGACTAGTTGTGCTAACTTAGAAAAAATATTGTGTACTCCCTCCGTTCCAAAATACTTGACTTCCATTTGTCCAAAAATGGATGTGCCTATATACTAAAACATGTCTAGATACATATATATTTTGACAAATACTACCTCCGTCTGTGTTTATTGGTCCCCATTATATTTCGTGCCAAATTTTGACCATAGATTAAACTAACAAAATGTTTACGCATGTCACCAAACATTATATTTTTTAAAACTATGTTCAAATACGAATCCAATGAGATAATTTTTCTTAACATGGATTAACATTTTGTTAGTTAAATCTTTAGTCAAAATTTGACACAAACTACAAAGGGGACCTATAAACAAGGATGGAGGTAGTAGAACGGAGGGAGTAGAATGCATGCAAGTTTTTGTATTGGGAAGAAGAGTACATCCATATATTGATAGAGCGTTGGAGTTGGCCTTACAAGTGGGACCGCAGTTGACGAAACCGACAATCGGCAAACCCCACCTCGCCCGCCGCGCGATGGCTGAGTTAGAGAAATGATGAGGTTGAAGAGATTGCTCTAGCACGGACTCCAAGAAATATGGTGTCAGATGGAAGTCGTGCTGGTGGCGTATGTCGTACTCCTGGACGTGAATGCTTGTTCTGGCCCATGCCATCCTACTACTCCTACTACTTACTATATAGTACTACTAGTATCGAGGATTCGAGGTGCTGTTTACGTAGTACAATATGGCTACAGTAAAAACACCACATGACGCGTGAAGCATGTCAAGCTAGTACAAATAGTGTACTACTATTGTTGATGATTGGCCTCATCCGATAACCTATTGCAATGCACGTACAATTATGTATTCGGAAAATATTGTTTTCCCTCGTTTAACCACTCACTCACAGAAGCAACTCGAAAGCCATTCATATATTTAGTAAGTTTATCACAGGCATATCATTTTATTACATACAACAAGTCATCAACCCACATCGACAACAAGGATACATTATAAATACTAAAGTTTTCACCACACAACAAATAACAAGCAATGAAATGAACTTCAACTCAACCATTCCTCGGTGTTGCAAATGCTTGCTTTGAACCACAAGTGATTCTCTGGGACGGGGCATCTATAGTCGATCTCGAGACCAACGCAGGACTGATCATCCAGGCTGAAGCGGCCTACTATATCAGTACCAGGGTAGGGAACCACGCTAATGTCCGAGGTATAGACACAGTTGCTTCTCATAAATGGTGCTAGTATCATTGTGTCAACAGCAGTTGGATCGCCTTTCACCATCATCGGATAGTTTTGTCCAAGGAAGAGCGAGTTTTCTCCAATACTATCAATTATATACCAGGGAGAAGGTGTTGGCGCTAGCACACTAGTATCCATCCCGAATACCATGCAACGGGTGTTGGAATAGGTCCGGAGAGTGCGACCATGGGAGACTACACCTGCTTCCTTAGCAGTAACATCATCAGTGGGCTGTATACACACGAGCAGAGGTGATCCATCGGCATTAGTTGCCAGGCGCCAACAAGTATATGGGCGCTGCTCGTCCTCATGCTCGTGATCATCACCATCGTCATCTCCCCCTTGGTTATAAAAATTTTCAAGTATAGGTGGTGGAATTTTCACAGGACCTTGGAAACACAAGAAGAAGGTTAATTAGCAAAGGGAAACTTCCTAACCCGCATGCATGTGGATGAAACAATTATAATTACGATGGAAGACAAACGTACCGAAATCATAATGATTCCATGCAAAAACAGTGCCACGAGTGGTGGCAGCAAACACAAGGCCCTCGTATTCAATTGCATCACAGTACTCATCCGTGTATAGAAACTGATTTCTGAGCAATGTCCATCGAGGCAAACTAGCAACAACGGCAACAAGCTTGTCAAAGATAGAAACAACTTCATAGTAGTTGTAATTCCAAGAGAGGGTGGGAACTCGAGAAATTGCTATCTTCCGTAGAAGACAGTCACCATGATTGTATCTGAACGTGCGTACAATACCGGTGTGCTCAACCTCTGGGCAGTCTGCTGAGATTTTTGGAAGTGGAACCCGGTCACGAGAGTACACATTCACAAGTTCCCACTCGCAGTTGGACCCAATGTAAACAACCCAATCTCCATTTGCACCTGCCCAGGCCTTGCCCTCAAGCGATGGCATCTTAACATCATACGTATCATTATCAAGCGGCATCAACTTGCACAGGGCGAGGCCTCCGTCGTGATGGCGCCGGTCATCGGGGTCACGGCGAAGAAGATAGGGGAGATCAAACCGTTCCTTGACTCTTGGGTTCCAAGTAATGATGTTATTAGTTGAGTCAAGAATGGGCTTGAACGAACCTGCCATGCTAGCCGAGGTGATGACGTCGCACTGATCAATGAGTTCCTCCACCACGTCATCTTTCAGATCGGGGCAAGAATAACGGGGTCGTTTCCGTCCTGTTCCCTCCATGGAGAAGACGATCAAACAATGGCAGAAGAAAGCATGAAGGGTTGAAGGAAAATGGAGGAGGGCGAGGAAGAGCGTGCGACAGCAGTTCCAAATCGAGAGGGAAAGGCGAAGCGTCGGTGGTCGGTTGCCAGTTTGCCACGGTTCACGAAGGGGCTCCCCGGCCTACACGTTGGTACGGAAATACTCCTACTACTCGCCGTTGTCTCACTGATATGTTGGAACGGGACCACATGTCAACGAAACATGGTGTGTAATTTCTCGTGCAAAATGCGATCTGGCCGCGTTGGCCCGAAGTGCCGTATTCGTTTTTTTTTGAAAGTTTGCCACATTAGTTATCAACCTTTATTTTTTTTAACATGCAATCTGAATGGATAGCTCCTGTGGTCATCACACATGAGCGGATATAGTGATGGTTGATTCGCCCGAGCAACTTTACTGTGGGAATATGGGAGTACCAGCGGATTCAAGGAACAGAGAAATGATGGTTGCTTCGTCCGAGCAAGTTACTGTGGCGAAGGTGGGGCTCTGTGGTTTGACTAGTCACTAGTCATTACTACTGCGGCGCAACGACCGGGGTGAATCTTTCCCTGAAGTTGTGTTGTGCACTCAATATTGCTGCATGGCAGGTGGAGCCGGATGAAGGATGTCCAACATGTCGGGGAAACGAAGTTGAATTGTTTCTGGCATTGCTATCAATCCTTCAGGATTTGTTTATATGTACGCATAATTTTGATGAAATTGTACTGTGATGCTATGAAGTTTTCAACTCTGGTTCCCGCGGGAAAAAAAGGTTTCAACTTAGGATTCATGTGTCTTGCCTCGAGATTATCTCGTTACAACATTCCACCAAATACAAATGAAACTACCATGGCTAATGCATCTCAATGGTTCGCAGATCAGCGTCAATATTCACATCACAACTGAAGACAAAGTTGTGAGAAGGTGTACAAATAAAGAAAAAATATAATTGATCGATGCTGTTTGTAGGCATGGCTCCATTTCCTTGGCATAGTGTTCATTGCTTGGCAGCTAGTTTCACCCAGCTCTGTAGCCAAAAAAGAGGTGTATGAAGGACACCACAATCCGATCATTTTCTGCAGCTCCGCTAAAATCGGGCGGACCATCCCTGTTTGCAAAGATATCCACTCAGTGTGATTACAATAATGGTGGAACTAGATGATGAAACATAACACACATAAATAGAAGCCGATCACCTCTACGGACTAACTTCTTGTCGGAGAAGATTAGGCACGGAGTCGGATGAGGAGGATAGCAAAACCAATCTCCCTTTACGCAGTCCCACAGAAATGTAAAAACGTTGCCCGTGTGACATTTTGGCGGAACTGCACCAAACACTCTTCAGAAAAGTGATTTGTGTAGTTCACCAAAAGGTCGCAATAGCAACAAGGTGAAAATGGATAGCCCTGTTTGCAAAAGGAGGTCGAAAGGAAACAATTACTGCCCAATAACACGAGTTGAAGACACATACGCCAACAAAAAAGAAGCATGTTCCATGTAAAAAGGGAAAGATAGCACATGGTGGTTTATCAAAAATGGTTTGAGGACGAGATTGCAAGATGGAAAGTACGCCGGCCGAGATACGATTTAAGCAAACAACTAAAGAAGATCCACATGCAGCAACGTGGGAAGATGGGCAGTGGAGCAAGGCCGGAGGAAGCTGTACCTAAGGGTCGTCGGGATGTTACTAGGAGGGCGCCGGCAGCGGGGATCTGCCCATACTACGGCAGCGAGCAAGTGGCGAAGGCCCTACCGCGTCGGAGCTTGGTCAGAGAGAACGGCGGGTACTACAGATCGGGATGAGCTACCTCAACACCGTCGAACGGAGAGATGATGCACATCCTACCTTTCTGCCAGCGGACGGGATGCGGCCGGATCACTGACCAACGCTGAGAGAGAGAGGTCACGGCGGCCTTGTGTGAGATTGTGTGACAAGACTCACGAGAGACAAACCCATTTTTTAATTTTCCCCACGGCAATCATTTTATATTCTAGGCGTGGTACCTGACCCTCCTTCGAGTAAACAACTGCTACACACGTCAAATTATCACGTGGGCTGCCTTTTCGTACAGAAACGAACTCCACCGTGTACCCGCGAGGGTGTGGCCGGGAACGAGACGTGAGTACGTGCGTCCTGTGTGCACTTCTTCTTTAGGTGCAGGTACGTACGTGGGTGGGTGTGAGAGAGATGGTTTGTGCGAAACAGAGGCAATGTGTTGATGATATCTCAATCAGAAAAATGTAACATATGCAATGTGTGTGAAGCGGAGTCATGGACGTGAGATATCGACAGAATTGAAAACAGGGATGAAGTGTGTGGCTGCGCGATCGATAAAGAGTGCCATCGAATTTGTGTTTGCCCACGTCAAAGATACAAGGCGGCTGGCTTACTGGAATTTGAGAGGGCATAGGTGCAGTTCTTCTCCGTGGCATGGATACCTACCTACAATGTTCGACTATCGGTGTGTGTGTGGGGGGGGGGGGGGTAGAGACCGGTCGACTAGTATATGTCTGGGGAAGGAGAGAGACCTAGCTATGTATTGAGGGAGATTGATCGACATCCATGGATATGTGTAGCAGAGGAATAAGGTTGGGAAAAAGACAAAGGTAGAGCGTCGGAGGGTTGGTGGTGGAGTGGCGTCTCACAAATGGTGGGAGAGGCCTGCTAGACAAACGGAGGGTATGAGTGCAATATCAATAAGAGCGGGTGGGGGATGTCTGTCTGTCTATGCACGTGCGTGTGAGAGACGGGTCGGGAGGTATTCAAGGATGATGAGCAGAGAAAATATGGTTGTGGTAATCGTGCACTACTAGAAACAGGGAATTTTCCATCAGCCAGTTCTTTGCCATCTGCTAGCGGATGGCAAAGAACGTCTTTGCCATCTGCTTATAAAAAACAGATGGCAAAGAAGTGACAGGCGGCAAAGAACATGGTTGCCATTAGCCAATTCTTTGCCATCTGCCAGTGGATGGCAAATAATCTTTGCCATCTGCCAGCAGATGGCAAAGAGGTTGGCAAATCCTCTGCCTGTCAGGGGTGTAACGACGTACCAGCCCCACCTTTTTGCCATCTGCCAGCAGATGGCAAAGATTATTTGCCATCTGCTGGCAGATGGCAAAGAGATGGGGTTATTTTTTCAGGTGAAAAAAATTGTGGCCTCTATCCCCTGCCTCTCCCCCCTCCTCTCCCTCTCTCCCCTCCTCTCTCTCTCTCTCCCACGCATCTCACCCGCCGCCGCCCAAGCACCCCACCGCCTGCGCCGGCACCACCCAACGCCCCACCACCCCGCCGCCGCACCCAGCACCCCGCCACGCCCACCACCCCACCACCCTCGAGCTCGCCGACCGGAGCCCAGCCGCCCCGCCCCTCCTTCCCGCCCTCCTGGATCCAGCCGCGCGTACGCGCTCCCCTGCGTGCGCCCCTGCTCTGCGCGGGCTTGGCTGCGCACCTTCCCCGACCTCCTGGCGCCCCTGCCCTGCCCCGCCCTGCCTCCCTGCAAAGCCGGCGGCAGTCCCTGCCCTCCCTCTCAGTCACCAGTACCAGTCCCCGGCGGGAGCAAGCGGGCAAGTGAGCAAGAGCAACCCGATTTCTGATTTAGGGTTAGATTTTTTGCACTTTGGTATCCAGTACATCAACACATATAATTTTACACATCATTTCTGCCTCAATTAGCTTTGACTAGTCATCAACCCATGCATTTGCACGGGCTAGCATTTTCTAAAAGAATAATATATAGAATGAGAAATATAGAAAGATATTATGGAATATGCTTGCGATATTACTATTGGAACAATTAATAGTCTGCCTTTTATAGTAGTTGTAACCCGCAATACAAAATAAAAACTATATTCTCAACTTAATTTGTTTCTAAGTTTGTTGAATATTACAGTTCCATGTATGTTTCTAAGTTTAAAGTTGTGATATGCAATTCATTCTCGTGATATTTCACTGAACTTTAAATCAAATATCATGCGAGGTCAAATATCAAATATATGGTCTAACTATTCTCCTTGGCATAAGTTCCGAGCTGACTGCAATATAACGATGCGATGCAACGTAGGATGAGGTCTACTGATGGTGGTCTAAAGTGGATCATGCTGCTTCCCATTGAAGAACCTACAGCGAACGGAAAGCAGATTGATCTATCTGTCCGATGTTGTCGAGTCGCTGTTGGTTCTACAAGTCCACATGCAAGTCGAACATGACGCTTGAATTTAGGATACATGGAATTAAGTACTGTGGTTTTTTAATCCATGCTGAATCTGGGTAAAAAGCAAACAGAACGCTTGAAAATTTTCAAGCATTGTATTTGCATGTAGTAGTTGCTCGAGCAGCAGCTACTTTGTGTTTCTTATTCTTCTTTACATATTTACAATACTGATTCATTTCATGCCTCATTGTCGTGTATGCTATGTAATATTGTAGGAAGCTATTAAAAGACCTTATAATTTCTGTAAGACGCACTTAGTATTCCATTCTCATTTTATACTCTATATCTGATATTTTTGAGCTCTACATGTAGTAACTCAGGAGTTTGGTTTAGGTGGATCTGTTGTAAAGCAAACAGACTATTTTTGTACGGAAATCACATCTGCCTGTAGAAACAAATTTTGTATATTGACATTTTCTTCTTAACATCTTCGCATATACTTTTAATTTTGTCAAACCCCACGTGTCTGATTCAGTTGAAAAATAATTTATTTAATGATACAATGCTATTATTTTATTGGCTTACTGATTAGAAATAACACATGCATGATTCTCACATAAGGTGCATCTTTGCTTTTAAATATAGTATGTGTTTTCAATTTGAATAATAATTAAGGAACAACATTTTTGTTTTATATATATATATATATATATATATATATATATATATATATATATATATATATATATATATATAGGCTAAAGGAAATATGCCCTTTGCTATTTTTATGGAACACCAGGAAAGGCTCCTACTACACTATACTAAAATTTTAGAAAAAAAAGTTGCATAATTGAGGCGGCTATAGTCCCCAAAGGTCAAAATGAAGGTTCCATATAAAGGAAAAGTAAAAGACCTCTGAGTTCTGCTTAGACATGTGATTTAACAGAAGGTCTATGTCAGCGATGATTGCTCTGAGAGATGATCTCCTAGCACTGTGCCTTTAAATTAAATGTCTTCTATTTAATTGGTTACAATTTTTCAACATGCTATGTATCATACTTTCCATGGCGTATGCAAAACTATGGGCAATACAATAGTTAGATACTAGCTTGGATTCACAGGTTTGATTAGAATCCTTATTTATTTATTTATTTATTTATTTGACTTTCCCTCTCGGTTGCAAAATCTTGACTTAATACCGTGTTGCAATGTGCTTTTAGAATTTTTATGCTCAAAGTTCTACTACTTTCACTTCAATTGGAGAGTAGCCCCTCTTTCCATGTCATACTAAGAGCACGAGTTCAAATCTGGTGGGGTTCGTGCTATCACAATGTTTTGATACTTCACATGTAGTGCTTTTCCTCCTTGATTCTGCTAAGCCATAATTTTTTCTCCTCTTTCCATTCTATGTGATAATCCATATCACAAGGGGCAAAGCTTATTACCAACATGCAAACAAACTATAAAATTTGGAATTCTAATATATGGTGAATGCATGCTTCGTATTTGCAAGTTTATAGGACATAAGTATTCTCCCTGGGCTTAGCATCCTATTTCTATTCTGCCACTGGATAGTCAGAATGATCCTTGCACAACACTTGGTTATTTCTCTCATGCTTACTCCATATACATCGTAATAAGATGTTACAAATAAATTTTCTTAATACTAGAAATCAGTGTTCTACCTTTACAACTACACGTGCTAAACAGTATGTGTGTTTGTCCATGATATTTGTCTAAATGCAGATCAATATATACAGACAGTAGTTTATATACATTTCAACCATAGAGAAATAATGGCGCCGATAAATCTGTAGAAAAAAATTGAACTAATAAAGATATGTGTACCTTTTGGTCCAATTAAGTATAGTACCAATATTAGAAAAAAATAAGTATAGTACTAGTTATTATATTTTCCGAATAGTAGTATTTCTTCTGGGTATTAATAATATTCCTATATTCCAATTTGTAAAAGATTTCGCAAGTAAGAAATGTTACATAAATGTATAATGTGATCATTAATATACCAAGCGTTTGATCAAAAGAAAAATTACTATATACATGCCTATTTATGAGCAGTACACATTACACTATAAGTTGTAAAAAGGAGGTGATCAGAGTCAACTCCATCCTATATCACCATGTGCAAGGTAGTGGTGTCTTGATGCATATGTGTTGAATCATCTGTACCGTCGATTAGTATTATGTATTGTTCTTACAAAAAAACTGCTTTGCGTGATATGCACACGATTCGTGACTTACATTGATTCACATGATACTTTGGAGTAGCAGATTTCTAATACGTATTTGCAAGTCTATGCATGTCTTATTTTGTCTTTATAACACAGAAGAAACTAGCTATTAAAATATATTTAAATACTTATAAATTGCTGCAATAACAAAAGGAATCTGGTTGTATCATGCACCACAAAGAGCTCATATAAATACATGATTGTCAATGCGATATAGATATTAGTATGTATAGAAAATATAAATTGTTGGTAGAGACAAGAACTTCTAATCTGAATAATCTATGGTACTTACACTATAATGAGTATACACAAATCTCTTTTTTTAAATGTCTATGGAAACATACTCTCTTTATAATTCTACCATGCTTCTTTGGCAAAAAGGAAGATATATGCCACAATAGCGCACTTGATCGTAGGTGGTCATCCTCCTGCCAACGAAGAGCATTAAGAGGTCAGCTAACTTCTCTTTCGTTCAGAAGTACACGCTATTAGATGAGATTTTAATTTCTACTGTATGCATTTGTTTTCCCCTATCTTTCGAAAAAATATAAAGACACGCAGATTGTGTGTTGTTGAAAGAAAATTACACTTAATCTATCTCTGTATTGTAACAAGATGTTGTGTTGTACACGTACAATTCAGGCTGATGCTAGTAGCTGCTCTTTTCCCTTGCTCTGATCTTCATCTCTACCATGCCGCAAGTATAGCTTGCTCTGCTTTCCCTCTGTTTGTTGGATTCCATCTGGTTTCTGAAATGTCTGTTACCGTTTTTGTCAGCCAGAGGAGAGTTGGACTATTCAGTAGCTTGGCAATGCTAGCATTCTATTTTCAGCATGTTTTAGTATCTATGGAAAATTCTAACTTATTCTTCGTGTTAAATTCATCTAGTTGCACAACAGATACTGTTACCTATACGTAAGAGCTCTCTTAAGACACTCCAACCAAGTCTTTTGTTTAAATGGTAAACATTAGATATTTTCAACTATTCTGTGGGTGAGAGTAGTTGCAGGTTATTCATGGAATGGCAGGTGAGTGCACAGCTGCTAGTTACATACATCTCTTTGAGGTCATTGTCTGCAGTCTTACCTTGTTGAGATCATCGTTTACCAGTGGGTGATGATTGGCAGAATATTGTCTTACCTTATTTCAGTAGCTGAATGTAATTATCAGGATTGTACTCTACTTTCTAGCTGAATGCAATTAACATGAATTGATATGAGCCAGGTAAAAAAATGCAGAATACTGCTGATCTGCTTATCAGCATCTCCATCATCTGCATTGTCAGCTGGACAGGAACTCTTCCGTTGTGAATATGACAGCAATATCCTGCCAAGGGATGAGTTACATTTGAAAAACACCGATTCACTAGGGTTTGGGCTACCGCGTAGCTAGTGTGGCTCCAGCGTTGCTCCGGTGAGTCAGATCCCCTCTCTTCCCTTGCCACATCCCTCCTTCCTTATCTTCTTTACCACGTCCCCTCTAACTCTCTGATCCGTCATCGCTCGAGCACCGGGACGCCATGGACAGGATGGCCACTTCCTCCCCTGCCCGGACACCATGGAGTGGCTAGATCTGGCCATGGACGACGACGCCCAGTGACAAGGGACGGCCTGGCCTACCACCCTGAAGCCATTGAAAGGCGGATGAACAAGGAGGAGACCACCGTCGGAGGGGAGCTAGGAGGGGTCTGAAGCGGTCGTCTCTTTCGAGCGCAAAGACGGGTCTGCGGTGGATGCTGGGTTGCAGCTCAGGTCGATGGTGCGGCCATGGACACAACCTCCTCAACCTCGACAACCAATGCGTCGGCAGGGGAGCAACTAATTCCTGAACCTTTGCTTCTCCTCTTTTAATTTGAAGTTCTTAGTTTAGTTCCAGATTTCTATGCATGCCACCTTGTTATGATTAATTAGGTTAGTTTAGTTCCAGATTTCTAATAGTAGGATAATGCAAACCTGCAGCTTTGTTGTACTTGTGATAGTAGGATAATGCAAGTTTTGACAATCCATGCATATTTCCGCATCATAATAATCTTCTTCTTCTAGTCTTCTTCTTCTAACTTTCTTCTTTCCCATTTTACAGATTTTCTTAAGATTAAACCTGGGCAAACGTCGGGCCGGGCCGGGTTTCGGGCCGGGCTTGTAGAAGCCCGACCTTCATTTCTCAAGCCCGAGCCCGGCCCGAAATCAAGCCCAAAGCCTGAAAGCCCGGCCTGAATGTTGTTTTTAGTACACACACGTGTAAGCCCGGCCCAAAGCCCGAAAGCCCGGCCCGAAATACAGAAAAAATGAAGCCCGAGCCCGGCCCGAACTATCTTTCGGGCTGCAAAACAAAGCCCGAGCCCGGCCCGAATGTCAAGCCCGGCCCGGGTTTTTCGGGCCGGGCTCGGGCCGGGTCGTCGGGCCGGGCTGCCCATGCCCAGGTTTACTTAAGATCACGGAAGCTTTGGTTGATGGAGTGCTTGTATTTAGTTTTTGTTTTGACCTTGTGAAACTTGCTACCTGTGGATGAAACTGTGTAATATTGATGAAACTATGTATATGTACGGATGAAACTTGCTACTATTGGTAACATGTGTTGGATATATATGTGTTCATGACTATTGATAATATGTGTTGAATATGCTATATTGGTCATATAAATATATTTGTGTTTGATTTTCTGTGAAAATGAACTGATATAAGAAAAAACAAAATTAAACGGGGCAATATAGTCACTTTGCCATCTGCTGGCAGATGGCAAAGAGCTTTGCCATCAGCTGGCAGATGGCAAAGAGGCCACGTGTCATCTACATGTAAAATTTGGGCTGGCCTATTTGGGCTCTTTGCCATCTCCCAGCAGATGGCAAAGCTCTTTGCCATCTGCTGGCAGACGGCAAAGCATGTAGCCTTTGCCATCTGCTGGCAGACGGCAAAGAGCCTGCAGCCTTTGCCATCTGCTGGCAGACGGCAAAGTATGTCGTTAGCCTTCTAAAGGGGCTAACCCCGTTAAGAGGCTTTGCCATCTGCCAGCTGATGGCAAAGGCACAGGCTCTTTGCCATCAGCCAGCAGATGGCAAAGAAGCCTTTACCAGTAGGGTTTCAGACAAACTGTTTGCCATCTGCTGGCAGATGGCAAAGCCTTTGCCATCCGCCGACCATGCCTTTGCCATCTGCCATGGCAGATGGCAAAGTGCCAGATTCTAGTAGTGATGTGTAACTACATATGAAGATCAATCGTCGTGTGTCCGAGAAAAGGAGAGACATAACTAGCGAGGTAAGTGTATCGGTGCTTGGTGAAAACGAATTATAGTCGACCTGGCTATATGTAGGGAGATCAGTTCATATACACGCCTGCATGTGTTAGAAGCAAATAAGGTCCGGAGAGGCAGACAGGGGGAGAGACTGTGGCCAGGAGGTGGTGCGAGAGGCCTACCATGTCGAGGGGGGAGGAGTGTGCGAGCATGTGACTAATGAAAAGAGGGGCGGGAGTGTGCACCTGCGTGGAATCGTATTGGACATATGGGGGCATGGACGGTGAGAAGAGAAGAGGGGAAGTATATATGTGTTTGTTGTAGGCACACTTGGCTAGAGAGGTATATCGACCGGTGTGTGCCAGAAAGAAGGAGCCGAGGGACTACACACACCGCTAGTGGACGACCTAAAGAGAAATAATGAACATGCGCGATGGAGGGGACATTAAGGGTGTGTGAGGGGGGCGGGCGTGTGCATGCACGATAGAAAGTTAGCGCTAGCTAGCTACAAATAGAAGAGGATCGTGAAGGTGTAAAAGACGAACAAAGATCATAATTCATTATAAAAGGGTGGATATGGATACTTGAAGAAGATATCATAATGTACAACATTGATTATAATTTGGGCTAATGTGTGCCTTTTGCAACTCAGGTCTAAATACTTGTCATAATGTAGGGGGCGGGGCACTATACTTTGTGTGATAAACACGGTGTACGTATGGAACATGGTTTAGATTATGAATATATAGTTAGTACATCAAATGTACTATTATTTGGAATCAACATCAAGTGTATTCAAAAAATAGAATTCGAGTTCATGTAGTACACATAGTTCATATCTATCTCTATAGTAATCATGTGGTGTGTTATTAAGGTAATACACGAATGATGGTTGAAGTTGGCAACAATCATGATTGTAGATTCTTATTGAAATAGAGAAAAACGAATTCAAATTTAGTTCGAATTGCAGTGGTAGTACAGACATTTGGAATGCACTAAAGTGTTGGAATGAGTAGGTTACATGCATTATATAGCAAAGCGAAAAAAATTAATCGGACATAACATCGATTCATACTCCCTCCTTCCATCTATATAGGGCGTAATGAGATTTTTAAGACCGCCTTTGACTATTCACAAGATTAATAGTACATGACATGCACAATGTGAAAATTATATCATTGAAAGAACCTTTCACAGACGAAGTTAACACTGTGCTTTGTGTAAGTTGCATGTCATATATCATTGCTCTAATATTTGGTCAAAGTTAGCATCGCAAAATGCATTAGGCCCTATATAGATGGAAGGAGGGAGTAGCTTTGAATAGCATTTGTATAGTAAAACGGGGCAATACTCTCTCTTTGTGTGGTGTGAATAGTTTTATTTTTTTCGTTTTCTTTTTGGTTGAGGGAAGTGCGAATTGATTTTGTACGTACAAGTACAATATTACTACATGTTAGGCTTGTCCCTAAAATTCAACCCGCGTCTTGTTATATCCCGAAAATTCAGATATCGTGCTCCCAAAACTAGCGCCTTCACAACCCGCGCCTTCCGATCCCGAAATTACAACGCGCGCGAAAACTCCCTCCAGCTGCCAAATCCCGACACACGAAATCCCCCTTCTAACCCTGAGCCGAAAGGGCCGCTAGTTCAAATTGGTGGGGGTACTTTTGTAACACACCCTACATTTTGGACAAGCGCGTCCCTAAGTCATGCTTCACCCCCTACCATCGCCCCCTTTTCGCCATTCGAAATCCCAGGCCGCCATAACCTCTCCGCTCCAGCCGCGAAACCCCACCCTCCTCCGTCCACCATGTCTCCGCTGCCCAGCCGAAGCCTCTTCCCCGACGACGTCGTCCACCGCAACAGCTCGACGTCCCTCGTCCACCTCCCCGGATGAGGATCTGTCGTCCATCTCGCCATCCCGCCGGTTCAGCCGCCCCGTCCTCCACCTCCAAGGAGCTGCTCTGACGATCGCCTCGTCTATCACGGCTGCTCCATCCCCACAGCGCCGCCTTAACCTGCTCCACCGGAACCGCAGCATTCTCACCGACTCCTCGGACGAAGCCGAGGCCTACTCGGCGCCACCAAAGAGGTTGTACACTCATCGCATTGCACCTTCTCCTTAACTCGACCTCCCGGCGCCGACGGTGCTCCATCCCGCACCCCCATGAGGCGGCTACCTTGAAGCCGGTGCCACTGGCGACATCTCCACGGCGGCTCTCCCCCAGTGTGAGGCCCCTTCGGCGGCGGTGTCCATACCAGCCGGATCTGCTGCTGCTGCTCCGGCTCTCGCTCGCTCGCTCATGCTGCTACTGCTGCTCCGGCTCTCGCTCGATCGCCCAGCTGCTGCTGCTGCTCTCCCCCTCGCCCGTGCTGCTGCTCTGCTCCGATTAAGCCACACTTCAGTCGACTGAATCGACTTTTGGGTCATTCGATTTTCAAGGGGGCCTAGAGGGCTGGTCGGGGCGGCGGTGTCGAGTTGTTTCGGGGCGGCGAGGCGGCGCTAGGGCCTATGGTGGCAGGCGGCTCAGGGGTGTGCAGGTTGAAGATGAACTGCAGGCCCTCCCTAAACTACATGTCAAGTGTCTCTGTGCAACCATTGCGTTTAGTTTTGACAGTAGAATTCAGATTCCACAGTTAATTTCAGTTTCGACAGTTAAGTTCAGAGTCAACAGTTTTTACCTCATCTGTTGTAGTCAGGTGGTTTTTGGTGATGTTAATCTTACATCCATTTTTCATCATCTATTGGAGATGCTATTAGAACCCCACTTGAGATTGACAATGTCTGTCTTGTGCTGCTTCAGCCTTGACGTCTTACGGCTCACCGGAGCTGCTCCAATGACAGAACGATCCATCACAACAGAGCAGTGCCCTGGACGCCGTCTACAAATTCCTCAGATCTTCCTCCACACCTCCGACAGCCACCTCTGCCTCAACTGCTTTAGCGACCAACCCAATGATGCTGAGGTCGACACGGCTACGGCAAAGAGGTTGTACACTTGTTGCGTCACTTATTACTATACATTCATGTCGATCCATTAGGGCTATTTTGGTTCAACAGAAAAACATAGCAATAGGGAATTTTCCAATGGCACTCTACTATTCAATTATTCATGCATTTTGTTGAAAGGAATGAAGCAAAACATCCACCTGGACCTACTTTTCAAAATCCTATGCATGAAAACAAGACCAAGTGCACTAGTGCCAGAATAACATTCTAACTGTACACGATATCATATGGTTTCTCTTTATTTTGGCCATGTTTCTTTGCATCCCTCTCCTCTTCCAATTCCTGTAAACCAAACACCCAAGTTGATAGAAATCCTATGTTTAGAAATGCTCTGTTTACCATGTGCATTTTCCTATCCTATTCCGGTGTTTTTCCTATCCCTGCGTTTTAAGAATCATGCAAGCCAAATGAGCCCTTACAGAATTACTTCAGTTACAGGTACGTGCCGAAGGGAACTTTGTGTGGTTTGTCTTGCTCCTGCCACGACGTCGTCCACCTCACCTGAGCTGCTCCATCGACAGAAGCATCCACCAAACCAGACATCACGACTCCTAACCGTCTTTCGCCGCCTCAGATCTCCTTCCCTGCCGCCGGCACGCACCCCAACGGCATCACCATCATCGACTCAGCAGATGAACCTGAGGAGTACACGGGTCCACAAGAGAGGTCGCACTCTTTTGTTTCTGCTTATGTTATGCATTGCTTAAACTTACCTACTACTTTATCGTCCTGTTCAGCTCTTGGACTCCCAACTCAGGTCCAAATTCATGTTCAAACTTGAGTTCTAAATTAGTTGTGGGGCACATATCAAGGCAAAAACGAATAGTATGTCTGTCTAATATCTGGTTCACCTAGGGTATGCCTATGTTGTTCATCTTGGGTGGGAAACAAATAGTGAAGCAATCATCATCTGTCTTTTTATTAATTTAAAGCAATCATCAACCTGCTATCATTATTTTTGGATCCATCCACTAGTTGTTACCATCACTCTAAATTTCTGCATGCTCTCCTTACATAATCTCACCATATTTTTTCGTATGCATGTCAGATATTGTACACAGTCATGCTTAACATGTAGAGTAAAAGAAAAGAGTTTTGCGCAGCAATACAATGTCATGCAGACATCGCTCCATGGTGGGTTCAATGGCAAACCCTCCCCACCCCTCTCCAGATTGTAATCCAGAGGAAGATATCTGTTCTGAGGCGGATTCAGACGCCGCTGACCACTCCTATTTACCCCCCAAGGTGTTTGCTCTATCTTGGCATGATGATGTTAGTCATATCATGCATATGTTGCCTTGCAGTGCCTACTTTTGACATCATATATGTCATATGCTTAGTTTAGACATGTTCTATAATGCCACCTGTTTAGTTTCTATATCATATATGGGAATTATGCAGTCTCATGTCTTTTAGCCAGCCATAATATATGTGAAATGTGGAATGCCATCCTGTTTAACCAGGCATCATATATTTGAATGATATCTTGCACATCATTTTCTTCATTACATTTCCATTTGTCGACAATGTTTGTACATTAAACTACTCTTCCCGTGAATCAGCCATTTGGGTGGGAGATGGAAAAATCTGGAGTGAAAACAAGGCCTTCAGAGCAGACAGTGCTACCTGTCGAAGCAGATCTCTTGTTGGGTCCCGATAGCTCCTCAGAGATGGATTCAGAGACAGATGACCAGTCCTATTCCCCTACTGAGGTGTATGCTCTAATTTGGCATGGTTATACTGCTCATATCATGCATACGGTGTCTTGCATTGCATAGTTTAGACATCATATATACAATATTCAACACCATGTTCTTAGTTCAGACATCGTATCGAATGCCCACTGTTTAGCATATAAATCACATATGTGAATTAAATGATGTGATCCTGATTACTTAGATAACATGTAGGTGAACTATGTCATGCGATCCTGTTTTGTTACTCATCATATCTTTGAATTATGTTATGCTATGCTATCCAGTTTAGATAGACATCATATATGTGAAATTATGTCATGCTATCCATTTTAGTTAAATAATATACATGTCAACTATTTCATGCCCTCTTTTTTCCACACTATCTATTGCATCTATCTCTCATACAATGTCTGTACATTCAACTATGTTTCCTGTTTACCAGCCATTTGAATTGGAGCGGGTGATGCCAGTATCTAGCGGAATAAAAACACGGTCTTCAAATAAAACAGTGCTACCTATTGGTGGAGATAGCACCTCAGTTGTACATGCACAAGAACCAGCCCTACCACACATAACCCAAACTCCCGCAGATTGTACCCCTACTGCGATGGACAGAGAACCAGCTTACCCAATCTAACCCCAACCCCAGCCGATAGTAACCTAGTTCCTGTTGACACAGCACCATCTCCACCATAGAGCTCCCAAACAAGAGCAGTTAGTAAGGCAGCTCCAGTGCCCAAAGGGCCAGTACTATCACGGCGAACCCCAGCTCCACCAGTTAGTACGCCTATTCCCGTGGAGGAAGCACAACTAGCCAGTCGTAGTTTAGCATCTATCGCATTTGATGTTGTTAAATCGTATATGCGTATCTTCCCATCTTGGAAATATTATACTGAAGATGAAGGAAAATGCTAGTTGCAGGTGTTTGTCCAGGAGTTATGTGTAAGTAATGTTATTCATGGAAATTACTTTGCTTCGTCCCATACATCCTACCTCCATGATGGTTATAATACAGCAAATTTTCCCATTTTTCTCTATAGAGAAGGACCGATTTGGAAACTCAGGATGAGGTAACATGTGCTAATACCTCTGCTATCTTCAAGAATGCTTGGTGGCAGTATCGTAATTACCTAAAGAAAACTTACTTCACCAGCAAAGAAACTCATCAAATTCCTTTACGTTCTCCTGAGACACATTTATTGGACGATGACTGGGAACGCCTTGTTCTGTACTGGTCCCGAACCAAGAATGTGGTAAGGTCTATGAGCTCATTTTCTATTTTTAAGTATTATATTCTTGCGTCTTACTATACTCTGTTTATGTAGAACAAGTGCCTAAACCTGAAGAACAACTGTTCTAATTTAATATTCCATTGCTATCATAGTTCAAAAAAGCACTAGGCATTAATTGTGCGTCTTGCCACCGCCTTGCACTTTACTGACCAAAGTGCATGCTTATGCGCCGTTATGCACAGATTAAGCGTAGTTATGCGCAATGTGTTTTGCAACGCCTAGAGCCTAGGCGCGCTTAGGCTGGCCATAGTGGGGGTAACATAAGTAGTATCATGCACTTGGGACTCGCAAACATGCTTATGTGGCAGGCAATTAAGGAAGAGAGAGATGGTTATAGTAACATAGGTAGATACCGTAACATAATAAATGTGATGCTACTATGTGTCGTGCATGGCAATAAATGAGACCACCTATGATACTAATCTAAGATACTATGCACTATAGAGGTAGTAACATAAACTAGTAACATATGCATGTTACTAGTCTAAGTTACTCCCCACTATGACCAGCCTTAAGCGCTCGCTTAGGCACGCCTTTTTTAACTATGATTGCTTTGCTCTTGTATCATTGTATTTACTCATACAAACTTATTTTTAAATTGAAGGATCCAATCGAAACTCCAATGGCACGGCAGGTATGTTCACGCATGTTTCTTTAACAGGTTTGCTCTTATCAATAGCTCTTTTGATTTCAATTTCAATTGTGTATACAGTTGACTTTCATATCATGCACATTACTAGCATCACAATAGAGCCAATAGTGTTGTTGTACATGTAGACCCATGGTACCCATCTGAAATCTTGTTGTGCCGTGTAGTTTCCCACGCTTTGTATTCTTTCACTGCTGCTTTGTCTTGAACTGATATGATTTGAACCGTGTCTCTATTTTGATTTGGCAAGACAATGCAGTGACCATAGGACATAGATATATGTTTGTTTGATCCTTTTATTATGTACTAGTACTTGGCAATAGAAGACTTGGTAGTTTAATCCTGTCCACCTTACTAATGAACTGGTTCACCGAAATGAATTTCATATACTAGTACATGCTAAACTTGTTATGTGTCTGCTTGTTTCTTCTTTTAGAATGCTGACAGAATATTGGGGAAGAGTGCCTTATTAAGCAATGGTAAAGGAAGTAATGCAGATAAGGTTCAGGATAGTGACACATCCTTGTTGGTCTCCAACAAAGCCGATAAAACAGCTAAGGAAGACTATCTTGAAGACAGCGAGACAAACCCAAAGTCATGTCTTGGTTTAGTGTTCGAATTACTGGCCACTACCGCTTGCACAAGCTATTCAAACTCACTGTCTGAATCAGTTCGGTTTCTTAAGTCTCAACTACAAGCTAAAAGACATCGATCAGTTGTGCTGCGACAAGAAGCAGAAGGACTGCGGAAGTCCCTGGAGCATTCAGATGCATACTTTCTGGTGCAACAACAAGCGTTGGAGGATTTTAGCGCCAAACAGGACAAAGCTAATCAGCTTGCTAAGCTTATTGCCAGCATGGTGGATACCCAGGATAACGTTTCTTGAGATCCTCTGAAGTTGTTTCAGTTATGCTCTTGTTTTGCTGCCGAGTTTATTTGCACTGGTGGCCAATTTTGACGGCCAACTATATGTAATATGCTGCTTTGTTCCCTATATTTGCACTGGTGGCGAACTTTGATGCCCAGTGGATGTAATATGTGTGATAGCGGTAATAGGCTAGCCTTAATTGCTTGCTTATTTATTTCCTCATTGTCTTGTTTAGTTGTTTGCTTGTAGTCATTGCAGTTCTTTTTCTGTGTTTTTCTAGTGGCCACAATAGCTTGTTTTTGGTAACTAGGCCAAAATAATCATGGCAACACATAGACTGTTGTAACCATGGGCCTCCTGCAGGCCGTATGATCCATGGGCCTTCGTTCGGCCGTAGGAGCATTGGCCTTCTATACGGGCATAGGATTCATCAGCCTTCTATACGGGCCTTAGGGATCAATGGGCCTTCTATGGGCCGTAGGGTCCATGGGCCTTCTACGGGTCGTACTATCCATGGGCCTCATACGGGTCGTAGGATCCATGGGTCTTCTACGGGGCGTATCATCATTTCGCAAATCATGGGCCATACTATTCATGGACCATAACGGGCCGTTAATAGGTCGTATTTGATAACTCTATGAAAACAGCCCAACGGGTTTTTTTTGACAAGAAAACGGCCCAACATATTAACGGTCCGCAAACGGGCCGACTGTAACGACGGGCTGAATTTGGCCCACAAGCAGAAAATGACAGTAACGGGCCTTATGTAACCGAATGCTGCAAATGAGCCCAAGAATCAATGGACCCTGAGAAGGCCGAAAGATAACTTGGGCTGGAAACGGCCCAATGGAATAATGGGCCGTTAATGGGTATAAAGTGATACACTGTTCATTACGGGCCAATTTCACCACGGGCCATTAATGGGCCAAGAGTTACAAAGGTCCTCATATGGGCCGAGAGAAGTCATGGGCCACACATGGGCCGGAAGTTAAAATGGGATGAATCATATTGGACAGCCCAGATGACGCTACTGGGCCTAATTCGGATAGGGCGTAACGGGCCCTGGGTTAGCGGGCTGTAAATGGGCTATATGCGAACAGGCCGTTAAGAGGCTTTCCATGGGCCAGCCCGCCACCTTTTGACCAAGTCAAACGGGTCAGCTTTTTCACAGGAATGGGCCTTTGTTGGGTCGTGCCACATGTCGCCGTATCATAGGCGCCTTCGGTCAAATGAGCGGATGACATCTGTCCCAACGGTGAGCCAACACGTGTTTCCTCCAGCCAATGATGATTTTACACGTGGAAAATCCCCATTGTTCGGGGCTGTTAACGGGTTATCGGATCCAAAACCCGATCCGATAGCTTAACGGCGTTCCATTACGGTGGATGCCACGTGTCGGTCACCCTTGACGAAAGCAGTTCTGTGACGCGCGATTTATCGTCATGGAAGTGGACACTTCCGTGATGATAATTTTGGTAATGTCATGGAACACTTCTACGACAGCACAGGTATGACTATCTTGATTCTGTCATAAATTTGTCATGGATGTACATGCATGACAAAAAATGCGACCTATTGTGACAAACACGTATCATCACGGAAGTGTATTTTTTTGTAGTGATATCTCGGAATGGCTATGGAAATGCCATGATAGGTAAGTATGGTGGCTGTTTTGAGGAAGGTATACGGTGGGTGTATGATACCGGCGAAAAGTGCGCGGTATTAGAGAGGCTAGCAATGGTGGAAGGATGGGAAAAAGTGCGTATAATCCATGGACTCAACATTAGTCATAAAGAACTCATATACTTATTGCAAAAATCTAGAAGTTATCAAAGCAAAGTATTACGCGCATGCTCCTAGGGGGATAGATTGGTAGGAAAAGACCATCGCTCGTCCCCGACCGCCACTCATAAGGAAGACAATCAATAAATAAATCATGCTCCGAGTTCATCACATAACGGTTCACCATACGTGCATGTTACGGGAATCACAAACTTCAACACAAGTATTCTTTAAATTCACAACTACTCAACTAGCATGACTCTAATATCACCATCTTCATATCTCAAAACAATTATCAAGCATCAAATTTATCTTAGTATTCAAAGCACTCAAAAGAAAGTTCCACATATCTTCAACACCGAGTATATTGACATTAAGCAAATTACCATGTTATTAACGACTCTCAAAATAATCTAAGTGAAGCATGAGAGATCAATAGTTTCTTTAAAACAAATCTACCACCGTGCTCTAAAAGTTCTTAGTGAAGCAGTAGAGCAAAAATTATCACGCTCAAAAGATATAAGTGAAGAACAATGAGCAAAACTATCAAGCTCAAAAGATATAAGTGAAGCACATAGAGTATTCTAACAAATTCCAATTCATGTATGGCTCTCTCAAAAGGTGTGTATAGAAAGGATGATTGTGGTAAACTAACAAGCAAAGACACAAATAATACAAGATGCTCCAAGCAAAACACATAGCATGTGGTGAATAAAAATATAGCTCCAAGTAAATTACCGATGGAAGTGGACGAAAGAGGGGATGCCTTCCGAGGCATCCCCAAGCTTTGACTTTTTGGTGTCCTTGGGTTATCTTGGGGGTGCCATCGGCATCCCCAAGCTTAGGTTCTTGCCACTCCTTGTTCCATAATCCATCAAAAGAATTCACCGAAAACATGAAAACTTCACAACACAAAACTCAATAGAAATCTCGTGAGCTCCGTTAGAGAAAGAAAACAAAAGACTACTTCAAGGTACTGTAATTAACTCATTCTTTATTTATATTGGTGTTAAACCTACTGTATTCCAACTTATCTATGGATTATAAACTATTTTACTAGCCATAGATTCATCAAAATAAGCAAAGAACACCCGCAAAACAGAATCTGTCAAAAACAGAATAGTCTGTAGCAATCTGTAACTAACGCAAACTTCTGGAACTCTAAAAATTCTACCAAAATAGGAAGTCCTGGACAATTTGTCTATTGAATAGTAGCAAAAATAATCAATGCAAAATCACGTTCCTGTGATTTAACAAAATTATATTCATGCGCGCAAAGTTTCTGTTTTTCAGCAGAATCAAATCAACTATCATCGTAGGTTATCCTATAGGTTTTACTTGGCACAAACACTAATTAAAAGATAAAACCCCATACAAAGATAGGCTAGATGGATTATTTATTCCTAAATAGAAGCAAAAACAAAAAAACAAAAAAAATGGGTTGCCTCCCAACAAGCGCTATCGTTTAACGCCCCTAGCTAGGCATAAAAGCAAGGATAGATCTAGGTATTGCCATCTTTGGTAGGCAATCCATAAGTGGCTCTCATGATAGATTCATGTGGTAATTTTATTTTCTTTCTAGGGAAGTGTTCCATGCCCTTCATTAAGGGAAATTGGAATCTAATATTCCCTTCCTTCATATCAATAATTGCACCAATCGTTCTAAGGAAAGGTCTACCAAGAATAATAGGACATGAAGGATTGCAATCTATATCAAGAACGATAAAATCTACGGGAACATAATTCCTATTTGCAACAATAAGAACATCATTAATTCTTCCCATAGGCTTTTTAATAGTGGAATCCGCAAGATGCAAGTTTAGAGAGCAATCATCAAAGTCACGGAAATCTAGCAAATCACACAAAGTTTTGGGAATAGTAGAGACACTATCACCCAAATCACACAAAGCATGAAACTCATAATCTTTAATTTTAATTTTAATAGTAGGCTCCCACTCATCATAGAGTTTTCTAGGGATAGAAACTTTCAACTCAAGTTTTTCTTCATAAGATTGCATCAAGGCATCAACAATGTGTTCGGTAAAGGCCTTATTTTGACTATAAGCATGGGGAGAATCTAGCATGGATTGCAACAAGGAAATACAACCAATTAAAGAGCAATTTTCATAATTAAATTCCTTGAGATCCAAAATAGTGGGTTTAGCAACATCTAGGTTTTTATTTCTTTCAATCCCATTTTCATCAATTTCGTCATCAAGATCCAGAAACTCCGAATTCTTAGAACGCCTTCTAGGTAAAGGAAGGTCATATTCAGTTTCATCAAGATTCGTATTGCAAAACAAATATTTAATGGGGGACACATCAATAACTTTTAGATCTTCATCTTGATTTTCATAGGGATTGGAAGAACACGCTTTAATAAAGGCATCTTTGGAAGCACACATCCTAGCGGTTCTTTCCTTGCACTCATCAATGGAAATTCTCATGGCTTTGAGAGACTCATTGATATCATGCTTAGGAGGAATAGATCTAAGCTTTAAAGAATCAATTTCAAGAGAAATTCTATCAATGTTCGTAGCCAAATCATCAACTTTAAGGAATTTCTCTTCAAGCAAAGCATTAAAATTCTTTTGTGAATTCATAAACTCTTTAACACTACTATCAAATTTAGAGGGCATCTTATTAAACTTTTCATAAGAGTTGTTGTAGTAATTTCCATGATTATTAGAAGGGTTACTAGGATAAGGCCTAGGATTAAAAATTCCCTCTATACGCGTTGTTTCCGAAACTATTCCTACCAACAAAATTCACATCCATAGATTCATTATTATTCTCAGGCAAAGTAGACAAAGGCATATCATTGGGATCAAGAGGAGTATTTTTAGTAGAAAACATCTTCATAAGTTCATCCATCTTTTCACTCAAAACATTGATTTCTTCTATAGCATGCACTTTTTTACTAGAAGATCTTTCGGTGTGCCATTGAGAATAATTAGCCATAATATTATCAAGCAATTTTGTACCATCTCCTAACGTAATTTCCATAAACGTGCCTCCCGCGGCCGAATGTAAAAGATTTCTAGAAGCAAAATTCAATCCGGCATAAAAATTTTGTATGATCATCCATAAATTGAAACCATGAGTAGGGCAATTGCGAAGCATCAATTTCATTCTTTCCCAAGATTGGGCAACATGCTCATGATCAAGTTGTTTAAAATTCATAATATCGTTCCTAAGAGTGATGATCTTAGCGGGAGGAAAATACTTAGAGATAAAAGCATCTTTGCACTTGTTCCAAGAATGAATACTATTTTTAGGCAAAGACGAAAACCAAACTTTAGCACGATCTCTAAGTGAAAACGGAAATAACTTCAATTTGACAATATTGTTATCCATATATTTTTCTTTTGCATATCACACAAATCAACAAAATTGTTTAGATGAGTAGCGGCATCTTCACTAGGAAGGCCGGCGAATTGATCTTTCATAACAAAATTCAGCAAAGGGGTATTGATTTCACAAGACTCATCATTATTAAGAGGAGCAATCGGAGTACTAAGTGTCGGTGTCAAAACCGGCGGATCTCGGGTAGGGGGTCCCGAACTGTGCGTCTAGGCGGATGGTAACAGGAGACAAGGGACACGATGTTTTACCCAGGTTCGGGCCCTCTTGATGGAGGTAAAACCTACGTCCTTCTTGATTGATATTGGTGATGTGGGTATTACAAGAGTAGATCTACCACGAGATCAAGGAGGCTAAACCCTAGAAGCTAGCCTATGGTATGATTGTTGTTATGTCCTATAGACTAAAGCCATCCGGTTTATATAGACACCGGAGAGGGCTAGGGTTACAGAGTCGGTTACAATGGTAGGAGATCTACATATCCATATCGCCAAGCTTGCCTTCCACGCCAAGGAAAGTCCCATCCGGACACGGGACGAAGTCTTCAATCTTCTATCTTCATAGTCTTGGAGTCCGGCCGATGATGATAATTCGGCTCTCCGGACACCCCCTAGTCCAGGACTCCCTCAGTAGCCCCCGAACCAGGCTTCAATGACGACGAGTCCGGCGCGTATATTGTCTTCGGCGTTGCGAGGCGGGTTCTCCTTCAAATGCCAAGTGCCTGAATAGTGTCTGGCTTCCGTATAAATGTTGCGCTCCTTGGCTTCCACGTCCAATAATGGCCTTCTTCCACGTGTCGTATGAATGCGAAAAGCTAGGGTATTTTTGTGTTTTACCCCCCAGCCGCGTGAATGATCTCCCTATAAGAGAGGCGAGGATCTGGATCCAACTCACACCATCCTCCTTCCGCAAGTACTCATCGAAGCGCCTCTGAGAAAGATCCATTCCATCATGGATAGTCGACGCGGCTCCTCCTCTCGCGCCCCTAGCCCTCAGCCAGGAGATTGGAGGAGATGTTCAGTCCCGCATAGCGAGCTGGTGGCGCTCCAATCTGAGGGATATCTTCCCCCGGCCTTCATGGTTCCGGTTCGACCCGGACTGGCCACCTACAAGGGTGGAAAGCAGGCAGAGAGTGTCCCCAATCCCTCCAGAGGAGAGCGGGTATGCTTCGTCCCTTATCTAATAAGGGGACTCGGATTTCCCATACATCCGTTTCTCCGGGGGCTCCTGGAGTTCTATGGACTCCAGCTTCACCACCTTACACCTGCCTCTATTTTGCACATCGCGGGTTTTGTGGCTCTTTGCGAGCTGTTCTTGGGCATCGAGCCCCATTTGGCGCTATGGAAGAGATTGTTTTGCCTTGTACCCCGTTCTCACGAGGGGTCGATATATCAAGTGGGCGGAGCCGAAATATGGCGCATCGCCGGGACCGGATATCTATCCGGAACCCCGAAGAAGGCGTCCGAAGACTGGCCTTCGAAATGGTTTTATATGGAGGACGCCCCTCTACCGGATCCAGTTCGGATCGGCCTCCCGGAGTTTAGCAACGCTCCCTTGAAGAAACGCCTGAGTTGGTGCCCGCGGAGCCCTCAACGGGAAGATGATGGGAGCGTCCAATATCTGATGGGCCGGATAAGGTTATTGGCCCACTCCGGATTGACCATGATTGGAGTCATGGCCACGTGCATTATGCGAGGGGTGCAGCCGCTCCGATATAGGGGCCACCCCATGTGGGATTTCAACGGGGAGGATGACGCCACCCGTCATGGCCGCAAGGGGCCGGGATCGGCCGCCGATCTGGTGAAGATCCTGTCCGGCTTGAACAAGGGGGAGAAGGAGGACTTCCTCCGCACGAGTCCGTTGAATGGATTCTCCATGAATAACCCTCGCGGACGTTTATCTATCCGATCCATATTCCCAAAGTCAAGTGTCTCACTTTGTGATTCTGACGCAGGAGCTGCGCCGGGATGTGGAGGGCATACAAAGCCTGACTCCACAGCCCGAGGATCCGGGACGATCCCTTGATCCGGCCTCCAAAGAGGATCCGGACATAAAGGTGGATCTGATTGACGGGGTGTTCCACCAACTTAGCATGGACAATGCTCTAGTCGCCATTATGGCTGACTACCCTGGTTTATCTCCGGCTTCCCAGGTGACTACGACCGGAGTCCTGACACCATCATCTGATCCATGCTCATTTCTGACCATCGTGTACCAATGGTGCATTGCAGGAGACGCCTTTAAGGCGGGAAGCCGAACCCGCGGCGGCTGACCAACAAGGGTCAGTTCGGCCCAGCAAGCGGAAGAGGAGTGCGGCGCGAATTGAAACGTCGCCGCAATGGTACGGCGCACCGCCGTGTTTAAGGGAAAGATCCCTAGGAGGTATATTAACGCTCATGATTTTTCCAGGAGAAAGAGCGCTCGCCAGACAGTGTTCGGAGAGGTTGCCAATCAAGCCTCCGCCAGCCATGCTCTAACGCGTGGTCCGGAAGGGGAGGCGAACACAAGGCATGAGCCGGATGCTCCTCCAACGGAGGATGCCGACAGGCTGTCCGCCACCAGGTCTGAGGTGGAGAGCACCATGAATCACAGGCGCCGCCGGATGGTTCTTCGTGACGCGTGTTTCTCTCCAGAGGCGTTGAATGCCTTTAATGCGGGAGACGCGCACCTTCGTGCCGCTCAAGATGGTTTAACCAGAGCCACGGAGCAGTATGTAAAGGACATACGGGTAAGGAATTTTAAATAGTTATATATGCCAGTAGCCCCGAGACTTAAAATAGTTAAGATAACTGATTTAAGGATCATTTGTTAAGCAGGATCTTACGGAGAAGAATACCCACCTGTCCCAGGAGCTTCAAGAGTGCAAGGCCCAACTTGAGGCCGCACTGGCCGCCACAGGGGGAGCCACAGAGACCCCCGCTGGTAATACATACTTCGAAAAGATAACTAGTTAATAAAGTGCGGCGTGTGCGTAAGTCTGACAATAATTTTTCAGAGGGTGCCGGACTAGATCCGGACAAGCAACAGCTACTGCGCCAGCTGAAGGCTGGCGAGAGGGTGCTTATGAAGGTGCAACAGGAGAGGAACAAACTCCAAGATGCCCACACCCAGCTGGGAGAAGAGCTGAAAGGTGTTCGGGCCCAGCCGTCTGGCTCCGTGAAGGAGAATCAGCGGCTTCATCGCGGCATTTATAGTAAGTGCTTGAGCAAACTCCTTTGAAAAGAAGAGTTCGGCGAGGAAGTCGATTGACAGAAATGTGTCTTGAGGTGTGCTCACAGGTCGCCGTGCGGAGGAAATGCCCGGTTCAACGGGTGACCAACTCCCCGAGCTGATGCAACTGTACTAACGTGTTCGGCAAGCGATGAGTGGTGTCGCCCAGGCCTTATGGTCGTCTGTTTCCCTACCCGAAGGCCTTGAAGGGCCTGCAGAGAAGCTTCAGGGAGCACGGCAGTGCTTCCGTCTGTGGAAGATATCGGCCTGCCGTCAAGGCGCCAGGGAGGCCTGGGCCATGGTGAAGACGCGGTACAATAAGGCGGATCCGAACCACATGGCCCAGGTCGGACCTGTGGGGCCGATGGGAAGGAGATCCCTGTGAGCTTAATGTACGGCCAAGTAGAGTTGGGCGCTAAGTATTCCCAACGGGACTGTAAATTAGACAGCCTGTTAGACAGGATTGAAGAGGAGTACAATCAGTCAATTGGATGATGTATTTTAAAATGACATGTAAAATGCCTTCTAGCCGGATTGTAGATCATTTTTCTTTGCCGACCTTTTCGCTTCAGCCTCGGGACCCTAGAGTCCGGAGTGTGTCCGAATACCTTCTCGATTATGAAAAAACCGGGGCATGCATGGAGACCAGGCGTAGGGGTCATTAGTGCTTTATCAGACAAGTGCCCAACTAGTTATGTTATATTACATGGTTAGTAAGAAGCATCTTCCAGGGAGAATAGTTCTGTTAGGGGTTCCTTTCCCTGGGAGGCATGCCCTAAAGTGCATGTCCAAACTGCGAAAAGAGCAGAAAAAGCATCTGGGGGCAGATAAGTTAAATAAGTAATAAATCATCTTTCAAGTCACCAACCGAATATTCCCTTAAGAACGCTAGCTTTAGGCTTCACCCAGCCTGAGGTACACATCCGGCTGACCCGGCAGTAACAATCGCAGAGGTGCTCCCTTTACCTCCTAGCCGAACAATCGGGAACGTAGGGGTAAGCATAGGAGCCAGGCAACCCAGCTTGGCCAAAACTTAAGTCATATCGATGCATATAATGGTGAATAAAAGGTACATGCGGAAGTATGACACATGTGTTGGGCATGAAGCCCGTATAAATAAGCTTCGTTAAAGAAGCCCCCAGGTATAATGAGTGCGAGTAGCACATCAAGTGTGTGCGAACAATACGCAGATCAGCCCGTCAAAGGCTTTTACTAAAAAAAGAGGAGAAGGAGAACAAGAGACAACAAAAATGTAAAAGGTGGACGGGGGAGGGAGACGAACTCTGAGTCCGGCGCTAGGCGTAGAATCTTCGGAGACGGGCTGCGTTCCATGGGTTCGGCTCGAGTCGGTTGTCAGAGGCGTTACGTAGACGGTATGCTCCGCCGGTCAGGACTTGGTAGATGATGAAGTTTGTCCTTTTTCTTGTCCGGCAGGCGTAGAACAAGTTCGCCAACATTGTAAGTCTTGGCCCGTAATTCTCTGCTTTGATATCTTCGAGCCTGCTGCTGATAGAATACGGAACGAGCTTTTGCCACGTCCCGCTCCTCCTCTAAGGCGTCCAAACTGTCCTGCCGATCCAACTCGGCTTCTCTTTCTTCGTACATGCGCACGCAAGGTGAGTCATGAATTATATCGCAGGGCAAAACTGCCTCTGCGCCGTACACCATAAAAAATGGTGTGAATCCGGTAGTGCGGTTCGGCGTGGTCCGCAGCCCCCAAAGTACGGAGTCGAGCTCCTCTACCCAGTGCGTGTTAGATTCCGTGAGGGACCGCACTAGTCTGGGTTTGATGCCGCTCATGATTAGACCGTTTGCTCGTTCGACTTGACCGTTAGTTTGGGGTGATAGACTGAAGCGTAGTCGAGCTTGATGCCCATGTCTTTGCACTAGAGTTTAACCTCGTCGGCCGTGAAATTCGTGCCGTTATCAGTGATGATGCTGTGGGGGACACCATAATGGTGTACTACCCCGGATATGAAGTCTATCACGGGTCCGGATTCGGCCGTTTTAACTGGCTTGGCCTCTATCCATTTGGTGAATTTGTCCACCATGACCAATAGGTATTTTTGCTTGTGGGTTCCCCCTTTAAGGGGTCCAACCATATCAAGCCCCCAGACCGCGAACGTCCAGGTGATGGGTATAGTTTTGAGGGTGGTGGGTGGCATGTGGCTTTGATTAGGAAAGAGCTGGCAACTGACGCATCGTTGGACTAAGTCCTGAGCATCTGCCCGGGTAGTCGGCCAATAAAATCCTGTATGGAAGGCCTTGCCTACAAGGGCCTGGGCTGCGGCATGGTGCCCACCGAGTCCGGCATGAATTTCAGCCAGGAGATTTCGCCCTTCCTCTTCGGAGATACACCTTTGAAGGACTCCGGTTGTGCTTTTCTTATAAAGTTCTCCCTCATGGACCTTGTAGGCTTTAGATCGCCGGACTATGCAGCGGGCCTCATTTTGGTCTTCGGGGAGTTCCTGCTTAGTTAAGTAGGCTAGGAATGGTTCCGTCCATGGGGCAATTACTGCCATTATTTCGTGGGCTGAGGGTGTTATTTCATTGGCTGAGCCACCGACTGTGTCAGAATGTTCCGTGTTGGGTGGCGCGGTTGGTTTCGGGTTGCTATTTCCGGACTCCTCGTCCCATAGTACGGATGGCTTGAAGAGCCGCTCCAGGAAGATGTTTGGAGGGACGGCGTCGCGTTTTGCACCGATGCGTGCCAACACGTCGGTTGCCTGGTTATTATCCCGGGCTACATGGTGGAATTCGAGTCCTTCAAACCGAGCTGACATTTTTAAGACGGCGTTACGATAGGCTGCCATTTTCGGATCCTTGGCGTCAAAGTCTCCATTTACTTGGGATATTGCAAGGTTTGAGTCCCCGTGCACCTCTAGGCGTTGAATACCCATGGAGATCGCCATCCGGAGACCATGTAGAAGGGCCTCGTATTCGGCTGCATTGTTAGAGTCCGTGTACATTATCTGAAGTACGTATTGGACTGTGTCTCCGGTTGGGGACGTCAGTACGATGCCAGCCCCCAAGCCGGCCAACATTTTAGAGCCGTCGAAATGCATGATCCAATTGGAGTATGCGCCTTACTCTTTAGGGAGTTCGGCTTCGGTCCATTCAGCGATGAAGTCAACCAAAACTTGCGACTTTATAGATCGCCTTGGTTTGTAGGTTATGTCAAATGGTAAGAGCTCAATGGCCCATTTTGCAATCCTGCCCGTCGCGTCGCGGTTGTTTATAATGTCGTTGAGGGGTACTTCAGAGGCCACTGTTATCGAGCACTCTTGAAAGTAGTGTCGCAGCTTCCGGGATGCCATGAACACCGTGTACGCTATCTTTTGATAATGTGGATACCGGACTTGCATGGGGTTAAGATAGTGGATACGTAGTACACTGGTTTTTGAAGAGGGAATTTGTGTCCTTCTGTTTCTCGTTCGATGACGAGCGCTGCGCTGACAACTCGATGTGTTGCCGCAATATATAACAACATTGGTTCGCCCAAGTTGGGCGCGGCCAGGACCGGATTTGTTGCCAATATGGCCTTTATTTCTTCGAGTCCGGCTATGGCAGCATCCGTCCATTCGAAGTGTTCGGTGCGCCTGAGGAGGCGATAGAGGGGCAATGCTTTTTCTCCCAAGCGGGAGATGAAGCGGCTTAGGGCCACCACGCATCCAGTCAATTTTTGTATTTGTTTGAGGTCTTTTGGGATGTCCAATTGTGACAGAGCTCGGATCTTGGCTGGGTTTGCTTCAATTCCTCTACCGGATACAATGAAGCCCAAGAGCTTTCCGGCTGGTACGCCGAAAACGCATTTTTCCGGGTTAAGCTTAATGTCATATGCTCGGAGGTTGTCGAATGTGAGCCTCAAATCATCTATTAGAGTTTCGACGTGTTTGGTCTTGACGACCACATTGTCTACGTATGCCTCCACTGTTTTGCCGATCTGGGTAGACAGACATGTCTGAATCATGCGCTGATATGTTGCGCCGGCGTTTTTATGTCCGAAGGGCATTGTGCTGAAGCAGAATGGTCCGTATGGAGTAATGAATGCCGTTGCGTCCTGGTCTGTTTCCGCCATCTTGATTTGATGTTATCCGGAGTATGCGTCGAGGAAGTACAATGAATCGTGCCCCGCGGTAGCATCGATGATTTGGTCGATGCGGGGGAGGGGGAAAGGATCCTTTGGACAGGCCTTATTAAGGTCTTTAAAATCCACACAAAGGCGCCAGGATTTGTCCTTTTTTGGTACCATTACCAGGTTCGCTAGCCAGTCCGGATGTTTTATAGCTCTGATGAATCCGGCTTCTAATAGTTTGGCTAGCTCCTCTCCCATTGCATGTCTTTTGGGTTCGGAAAATCATCGAAGTGCCTGTTTGACTGGCTTGAATCCTTTTGGGATATTTAGGATGTGCTCTGCCAGCTTGCGTGGGATTCCTGGCATATCTGAAGGGTGCCAGGCAAAAATGTCCCAATTTTCCCGAAGGAATTCTCGTAGTGCGGCTGCAACATCAGGGTTTAATTGTGCCCCAATGGAGGCCGTCTTTGTGGGGTCCGTTGGATGGACCTGGAATTTGACTATTTCGTCTGCTGGTTTAAAAGATGTGGACTTAGATCTCTTGTCGAGTATCACGTCGTCCCTATTCACCGTGGAGCGTAGTGCAGTGAGTTGTTCTGCCGCTAGGGCTTCGGATAGTGCCTCTAGGGCTAGTGCGGCTGTCTTATTTTCGATGGAGTGCTATGTCCGGATCACTAACCAGAGTGATGATTCCCTTGGGCCCGGGCATTTTGAGCTTCATGTACCCGTAATGGGGTACGGCTTGGAAAATTGTGAATGCCTCTCGCCCTAATAGAGCGTGATATCCGCTGTTGAACAGGGCCACTTGGAACGTGATTTCCTCGGACCTGTAGTTGTCCGGCGAGCCGAACACCACATCTAGTGTGATTTTTCCTATGTAGCGTACTTTCCGACTAGGGATTATTCCTCTAAAGGTTGTGCTGCTCGCTCAATGCGGCTCCAGTCTATTTCCATTTTTTGGAGGGTTTCCTCATAGATGAGGTTTAATCCGCTGCCGCCATCCATGAGTACCTTGGTAAGACGAAAGCCGTCCACTATTGGACTGAGGACCAATGCGGCTGGTGCTCGGGCTGTTCGGAATTTAGGTTCGTCGCTGGCATTGAAGGTGCTAGCCGTGTCGCTCCATGGATTTGTTGTTGCTACTTGGTAGACTTCAGCGAGGCTGCGGATTGTTCGTTTCCGCATATTATTTGATGCGAAAGTCTCGAAGACTGTTAATACCGTACTGGTACTGTTGGGCTGGTTCTCTAGGGCTAGAAGCCCTTCTCCACTTTTGGCCACCTGCCATAGTATCCAACATGCCCGGAGGATATGTGTTGGAGTGGCGCCTTCTGCATTATGGATTTTGCAGGGTCCGCTGAGCCATCCCTCCAGTACGGTTCCGTACCCTTTAGGGGTTTTTTGCTTTTTAGTTTTTGACCCAGGTGCTTGAGCATTGTGCACCCTTTTATTCCGGACTAAGGTTGTGTTCAGGGTCGGATTGTCCCAAAATCTAGTTTCGGTTTTCCAGGCACTCTCCATCGCACAGTATTTTTGTACTATGGTCGCCAGGTCGGCGAAGCGCGTGACCTCGCGACGACTTATGGCGTTCATGATTCCCTTGTCCGTGCAATTATTGCAGAAAATAGAGATTGTGCTTTCCTCACGGCAGTCCTTTATCCTGTCCATAACCAGGAGGAATCTGGCCCAGTAATGATGTACTGTTTTGTCGGGCTCTTGTCGTATTTGAGATAGGTCGCTTATGTTCGGGTGGGCGGGTGGAACTAAATTCGGAACCCCGCCCAGTATGAGGCTCAAAGGCCGAGGAATTTCTGGATTTCGAAGCTTGGATTGCTAGGGGTCGTCCAACGAATCTAGTCCACTTCCTGACTTTAGGTTCAGTACTCGATTGACGTCCGTCCCTCCGCGGGGATCCGGCATGGAGGGGTTGGGAATCCGGACATAACTGGTTTTTAACATAGAGGAAGAGTCGCCGTGTTGTTCTTCTACCACAGCAACATGGTGGGTAGCCTGGGGAGAGTTAATTTCTCTCAGATCGGTTTTAAGCCCAATCTGATCATAGTCTATAGCGACTCCCAGGGCGGCGATGCGATCCAAGAGCTCGTTTACGGAAGAGAGCTCCATCGGATCCAGCTGCTCGGCGAATTCCGAGTTGATGCGAAGATCGCTTTTGATGACCCGAGAGGTCATCGTCGAAGCGGTGGCCGAACAGGCGGTCATAAGAAAACCACCTAGCCGGATAGCTTGACCGGCGGCCAAAGCTCCTTTTGCACTGGTACCGTCTTTAAAGACGGGAGGAGGCATCCTTCCTAATTGTGACGGCACAGAGGAACTCTCAATGAAAGCACCAATGTCGGTGTCAAAACCGGCGGATCTCGGGTAGGGGGTCCCGAACTGTGCGTCTAGGCGGATGGTAACAGGAGACAAGGGACACAATGTTTTACCCAGGTTTGGGCCCTCTTGATGGAGGTAAAACCCTATGTCCTGCTTGATTGATATTGATGATGTGGGTATTACAAGAGTAGATCTACCACGAGATCAAGGAGGCTAAACCCTAGAAGCTAGCCTATGGTATGATTGTTGTTATGTCCTACGGACTAAAGCCATCCGGTTTATATAGACACCGGAGAGGGCTAGGGTTACAGAGTCGGTTACAATGGTAGGAGATCTACATATCCGTATCGCCAAGCTTGCCTTCCACGCCAAGGAAAGTCCCATCCGGACACAGGACGAAGTCTTGGAGTCCGGCCGATGATGATGCTTCGGCTATCTGGACACCCCCTAGTCCATGACTCCCTCACTAAGGAAATCATTATTATTGGTATTCGAGAAATCACACAATTTGGTATTATCTTGCGCCATGGCAACAAGTAATCCAACACACAAGCAAACAGAAAGGCAACGGGAAAAAGGCAAATGGGAAGGAGAGAAGGAGATTGGGAAAGAGAGGGCAAATAAAATGGCAAGGGTGAAGTTGGGGAGAGGAAAACGAGAGGAAAATGGCAATAATGTAATGCGAGAGATAGGGATTGTGATGGGTACTTGGTATTGTTGACTTGCTTGCATGAGCCTCCCCGGTAATGGCGCGGAAAATCTTCTTGCTACCTCTTGAGAACTGCGTTGGATTTCCCCGAAGAGGAGAGGATGATGCAGCAAAGTAGCGTAAGTATTTCCCTCAGTTTTTGAGAACCAAGGTATCAATCCAGTAGGAGACCACGCACAAGTCCCTCGTACCTACACAAAATGATAGCTACTCGCAACCAACGCGATTAGGGGTTGTAAATCCCTTCACGGTCACTTACGTGAGTGAGATCTGATAGAGATGATAAATAATATTTTTGGTATTTTTGATAGATAGATGCAAAGTAAAAAGTAAAAGGCAAAGTAAAAAAACAAAGCAAGTAATAAAATGATAGAGATTGATATGATGATAATAGACCCGGGGGGCATAGGTTTCACTAGTGGCTTCTCTCAAGAGCATAGATATTCTACGGTGGATGAACAAATTATTGTTGAGCAATTGACAGAATTGAGCATAGTTATGAGTATATCTAGGTATGATCATGTATATAGGCATCACGTCCGAGACAAGTATATCTAAACGATTATGCATCTACTACTATTACTCCACTCATCCACGGCTATCCAGCATGCATCTAGAGTATTAAGTTAAAAACAGAGTAACGCCTTAAGCAAGATGACATGATGTAGAGGGATAAATTCATGCAATATGATAAAAACCCCATCTTGTTATCCTTGATGGCAACAATACAATATGTGCCTTGCTGCCCCTTCTGTCACTGGGAAAGGACACCGCAAGATTGAACCCAAAGCTAAGCACTTCTCCCATTGCAAGAACTACCAATCTAGTTGGCCAAACCAAAAGGTTAATTCGAAGAGACTTGCAAAGATAACTCAATCATACATAAAAGAATTCAGAGAGATTCAAATATTGTTCATAGATAAACTGGATGATAAACCCACAATTCATCGGTCTCAACAAACACACCGCAAAAAGAAGATTACATCGAATAGATCTCCACGAGAGAGGGGGAGAACATTGTATTGAGATCCAAAAAGAGAGAAGAAGCCATCTAGCTACTAGCTATGGACCCAAAGGTCTGAAGTAAACTACTCACACTTCATCGGAGGGGCTATGGTGTTGATGTAGAAGCCCTCAGTGGTGAATGCCCCCTCCGGTGGAGCTCCGGAACAGGCCCCAAGATGGGGTCTCGTGGATACAGAAGGTTGTGGTGGTGGAATTAGGTTTTTGGCTCCTGTTCTGATTGTTTGGGGATACGTAGGTATATATAGGAGGAAGGAGTACGTTGGTGGAGCAAGAGGGGGGCCACGAGGCAGGGGGGCACGCTCCCCACCCTCATGACCGCCTCTGTTACGTCTTGGAGTAGGGTCCAAGTCTCCTGGATCACGTTCGGTGAGAAAATCACGTTCCCGAAGGTTTCATTCCATTTGGACTCCATTTGATATTTCATTTCTTCGAAACACTGAAATAGGCAAAAAACAGCAATTCTGGGTTGGGCCTCCAGTTAATAGGTTAGTCCCAAAAATAATATAAAAGTGGAAAATAAAGCCCAATATAGTCCATAACAGTAGATAAAGTAGCATGGAGCAATCAAAAATTATAGATACATTGGAGACGTATCAGCGAGCTCGTGGAAGAGTGGCGCATCCATCCCTGGGGTGCACGGGCTCCGGGAGGGACCGAGGCAGCGGTGGTGAAGACTCCGGCGGGGATGGCTTCGGGTGCGGATGGGGCTCGTGGCCATAGTGGCTCCGGCTAGGGGGAGAGGGCATGGGGATGGTCGCCAGAGTGGTTGTCGTCTACTGGTGGTGGTAGAAGCGAGGGAGGGGCTTGGGTTCGCCCGGATTTAATCGGAGGGGAGCGGCAGCCATGGCGGCGATGGTGGAGCTAGAGGGGCTCTCGAGCCCAACGGGACGGTTGAGCGGGGTCCAGGGAGTGGGGTGGAGGCGATGGAGTGCTCGGGGCTGCGCGGGAAGGGGCTTATATAGCCGGGGGGAGGGTCACGGGCTCGGGTGCCGCCAACGGCTCGCTGGCCTGCTCCGGCGATGGGCGGATGCATCACGGGGATGCTCGGGAAGGTGATGAGGGGGAAGCGGCCGAGTGGCATAGGCTCACGGAGTCGAGGGGAGCTCGGGGACAAGAGGAGGAAGAAACCATGGTGCCATTAATGCCTTGTCGGCATTGTGTGTCTGTGACCCTTGCGGGAGGGGGAAATGGCTCCAAGAGGACGGCAACGACGAGAGGAACCGGCTAGACACGATCACGCGCATGAAGACGATAAGAGGAGGAGGGGCCCAAGCGCAAACGACGTTCTGGCCGCGCACACTGCATGCCAAATCGGTAGTTACCACCAGTAATGGCATCACGAGGGGGAAACAAACTGGCAAAGGTTGTCTGGGAGTTAGTCCTTCCAGGGTAGGTTGCAACTGCGATGGTGGTTTGGTGAAAGGTGCTCTGGTTAGGTGGGAATTAACCTCTGAAGTTTATTGTTGCAAACTTGATCGACTTAGTGTGATCAACAGAGAGATGCTAGGGGCCACATGTGATGTCTGGGGTGTTTAGGCTAGGAAAGACTACAGTCCTAGGGAGTTTGAGGAGAAATGAACCAAGGTTTAATGTAGTGCTTTGCAACTGACCAAAATGGTCCAAAAGGTTGAGCATGATGATACACTCACATGAAGTATCAACTTGAGCTCAAATTGGTCAAGGCAGAGTCATTTGGTTTTATGAAGATGCTCATAAAGTCTCATACCAATTGGCCAAGCCAAAATTATACTTGCTTCACAAACATCTCCTCTGGACAGAAACTTGCAAAAATTCTAGAGGAATAATGGCTTTATGAAATATGCCCAAAATGGGTGAAGATAGGTTTTATGGATAATAGAAGGCCTAGAAAAATTGCGGCCATAATGGAGCAAGATAAAATATACTTGCTTCACAAACTGAAAATTTGGACAGCATCAAAGAATTGAAGATGAGCTCACAGGGAGGCATGACATGAGAATGACTCCCTGTGAGCTCAACTTTGGTGGAGGGCTATGATATGATGATATGAACGGCCATGCAAAATGGCAACTCATTTGGTTATGCCTAGCTTGTACCTCCTTCACAAAGCTTCTTTCTGGACAAAAACATTGGAAAATCATAACTAAATAATTACTAGGCAAATGAGGTTGCATTTTGGCATGTGGCAATGATATGGACAGGAAAAGGTGTCCCGGGAGTTTGAGGTCAATTGGAAAAAGGAAAATAGCACTGATTCACAATGTGCCATTTAGCGCAGAATAGGAAATGAATTATTTGAGGATTATTTTTGAACGTGGAAATGAAAAGTTTTGCCATATTTGATGAAGATATGACCCAAACATTTTTTATGAGAATTATTTGGGAATTTTAGGAGTGAAGGAAATATGGGTTGCTTCACAACCTAGGGCAAATTGAGTTATTCCTTTAATAGAAAAGGAATATTCCCAATAAGAAGAATATTGGGATTTGGTCCAAGGTGGAAATGGAAAGGTCCAGGAAAGGATTTGGGGATGACAAGCCACTCTAGTAAAAAACAAGAGGTCATCTTCTTCAGTTTCCAGACCATAAAACCACAAAAAAAAACTCATGCAAAAACCTCAGAAAAACAAAGAAAAAGAATGAGCCAAAAATCAAGTTGTTACAAGAAAATAGAAGAAAAGCTTTGTTTTTAGGTTCATGGGCTTCTCGGCTTCAACATGACCATGCCTCATTTACATTTCAACGACTAAGTTACATGCATGCAATGTTATATTACATTGTATCACAACTCAGCTGCTCCCAACTACTATACGGTACTGCTAGCAAGCTAGTAACTAATTGCATTGGTGGTGATCTCTCCATATATGTAGCCAGATTGAGAGCAAGCTCACAATACAAATCGCACAGCCATATATCATCAACATATTTACTGGTTAGTTACATTCATCAATCGGGTCTGAGTAGTGCCACACTATTACTAGGTACGACTAGGCACATGTTTTTTGTAAAGAAATTTGAACCTCTGAAACACTCTAATGTGTGATACTCCATGCGTTAATAATGCCCGGCTCATATACTTGTTCCATGTATGGTCTCCTCCTTAAATGTTCATGGGTGCGGCTTGGGAGGTAGCGGGAATCTAGGGTGTGCCAATGTATTAGATTATGCTGGTAAATTGTAAAGAAACATGAGTGGTAGAAAAGGAAACATCATATGCTCGATTTTCTTCGTGTCACATGTCTTCATTTGGCTGAGGTTCATGGGGAACTTACTGGGTCATAGCCCGGTCTTTTGAAATTGCAAAACATAAATACACAGCTACTCCCTCCATATCGAAATATATGCCCTTCTAGAGATTTCAATACAAACTACTATGGATGTATACAGACATATGTTAGAGTGTAGATACACTCATATTGAAATCTCTACAAAGTCTTATATTTAGGAACGGAGGGAGTATTAATTTGCCTGGACTAGCTGTGCTGCTGCTACTCTGACCTATGGGTTGCTTTGTGAGTTGCTACAATATGAGTCTGTAAGCTGGAGTTGCATCTATTCGTGGGCGTTATCTTTTATGCATGTACTCCTGAGGCAGTAAATCCCCCAAAAAAGTATTGTAGATCTTACTTCTCTGATTCTCTCTCACTCCCCCAATCCCAATCGCCTACCCGACCCCAAACCAGCTAGCATGTGGCCACAGTTCCAATCATCAACTGTGCAGATTGCAGTTTCAAATTTGTGACCGACTGACCATGGCAGAAAAGTTGCACACCAAGAGCGCAACATCGAGCAAGATATGTATACACACACGAAGTGTTGATTTTATTCCTTCAATCATATTAACTACTTTGTCTCCATGCCATGATCGACTGATGTGAACCCCAAAATGAAAAGAGAACTGCTATACAGACGACGCTTCACAGGCGATTTCAGCACGACAGTTCATATCACACTATCCATTCAAAACGGCAATGTATAGCAAGTGGTTTGATTAGGCATCGTAGCAGGAAGGGATGTCATCCGTGAAGTAGTTTCGAAATGAAAACCACATGAGGGCTGGAGTTTTAATTAGATATTTGTTTCTACACACTAATTGAGTCACTTTGCTTATTTTGCCAAAAACAAACCCACTATTGTTTGTAAATTCTAAGCCAACGGCATGTCCTTTGCTGCTTGTCATGCTCTGCCAATGCATGTCTTGATCAGCTTGTCCATCCATCTTCATGAAACATGTTTCGCAACACAAAGAAGCAGTGCATTGAAGAGCTCAGCATATGCGGGTCAAGAGCTCACAACACAAGAGACACTAGAGCGCTCCCAACCCTCATTTCTTGACATGGGTTCATAGGAGAAAATCTGATATGGCAGTGTTATTAAGGAAGAGAGAAAATGTTGTTGTATGTTAGCTGGGCTCTTTCCACGTAATTCTAAGCACGGCAATTAATTTGGCCAAGTGCTTTGATTTTTTTATAACAAATAAAAGGTAAATGCATGTGTACATATTCATGCATGTGGGTACTTGAGTTAATATTTCCACTCGTTGCCAAAAGTTTGCTTGAGATCCGCGAATAGGTGTGGTATGGAAAATAATTTGTCGCATTTTCCTTTTTCTAAAAACCCGCAACTGTCACGAAGAGACCACATGGACAGGACATGAAGGTGAGAAAATGGCAACACAGCTTAAAGGCCAGCCGATGGGATTTTGTCATCCCAACATATGGAGAATATTCAAGGTTTAAACCCTATATATAGAAGGTAAGGATCGTTAATATCGGGCAGATGCATCCTCAAGATAGATGGTATGTTCATCCTCCTAAACCGGTGTTCTACTTGACATAGCTCCGAGCCTTAGATGGTCTTTAAATGGCTTGTCTGGATTTCTCTGAGAGCAACAAATACTTTGCATATTCATTCTTCACCTTTCTGGGTGGTGATGTAAGAGAATACCTACTTCTAGAATTGGGTTGTCTACTAATTTGAGTGAAAGGACAACTTAAGTTGATAAGAAATGATAAGGAAATGTTAGTTAAAATAGTATTTCCAACTAAATCAAACTAAAAATATAGCATATAAATTTTCATTATCATGGATGTCTTGGCTTAAAAACTACTCCTTCTGTCCCATAATATCGTACGTTATTACATCTATCATGTGAGTACAGTATATTGGATGTAATAACATATTATATTATGGAACGGAGGGAGTAGTATATTGGTACTTGCATTTGATCAAATCTTCAAGTGACTTTTCCTTTTACAGATAACATATTTGATCTCCGAGCTTTTGCTAAGGCTCCCACAAGAAAAAATAATTGTTTTAGACTGCAGAGACTTTTGGGCTTTAGCATGACAATGCCGCATTTGCATTTCAATGACTAAGTCGGGGCAGTCACCATAGACCTTGCCAGTTGCCCTCGCCTCCAGCCGACATGTTGCGGGGTGAGGGGCTACTTGCATCTTTCTAGAGCATATTTAGAACTATTACTTGTGTGTTTATCATCTTCAACGACAACATGTTGGCAAACAGTGTGATGTTATCGAGAGTAAAGGCACTCTAACTGATTCTTCTCATGTTGTGGCAACGTCTTATTGCCGTTATCGGGGTGGCTCGGCAAGGAGCCAAAGAATTTGTATGTCTGCAAATTTGGTGTGTCCAACCATGCAGATTTAAGTTTATATATCCTCGCAGCTTCGTTCATATGGATCTGATGAGTATGTCTTAGTGTTTATGTTCCTTTTGTTGGTGTGACCCGTTGTTACTTTGGAGTCCAACTTTACCAGTTTGGTGAAGATCATATTGTTCGACTACCCCTACCTCTAGGGGATCATCCAGGTCCAAATACGTTCAATATTCACGGCGACGGTTCAGTAAATAGAGTGTGTGACCTTTGGGAAGAGCAATAAAGCTGAGCATTTTAGCTCTTAAAAAAATGCATGCAACCTTAGCAGACGACACCACATGTCCACGTTCTATCTTGCAGGTCAATTGCTCCCAGCAACCATATGGTACTATTAGCAAGTTAATAATTAACTGAACCACTGGTAATATCTTCATATAAGTTGTCTGACAGAGAGAAAGTTCGGGATTCAAATCGGACAACCATGTATCATCGATATCTTCACTGGTTAGTTACACAGCCATCAATCGGGCCAAACATTGCTACTAGTAGATGATACTGTCCACGCATGGAAGAATTTCTGGCTCATACACATGTTGATGTATACAATTTTCTTGCATATATGTTCATGGGTGAGGACTGAGAGGCAGCAGGAATTCAGGATGTACGAGTATTCGTGTGGAGCCTTGCATGACACAAAGATGAAGCGAAGGCGAAAAGAAATCTTGCATATGCTCGATTTTCTTCGTGTAAAATATCCAAATCAACCTGCCGATTGCTCTTCGCCAAACATCCTAAGGCAAACAAGCAGAGCCGGTTGAGAACCATGCAGTCAGAGAAGATAAAAATGCGAGAAATGAGCTTGCAACACAAAATTCGCTGCAATACACTTTTATATCGTGGCATAGTTTCCATTCAATACATCATGTACTATTTTCATCCATCGTATGGTTTCACTGCAGCATACATTTTGTTCTTCCTTTTGCATGGTTACGCATACCATTGTCTTGTGGCATGGTTTTATCAAAAATTCACAGGTGCGGGGGCACACACCTGCGCAGCTCTGCTCAGCTGCCCGATTGCCTCACTATCCGCAAAGTAGTTGGACCCTGCACGAGAACAGAGTAAGTTTTATGTTTTGATCTTTGAAACTTACGAATTTGCATCTAAAACTTGTGATTTTCTGGCTCGCTTGCTCCAAGTATCAGAGATAAAACTTTAAGTGATATTTTTCGATCGTAGGCACAAAAGTCATGATTTTATCAGTCGCTCGTACCAAGCTTCAAAAGTTAAAACTGAACATATGTTTTAAAAATTCATCAAAATGTATTCAGAATGGATCTTATTTGAAAATGCTCTTCATGAGAAACATGAATATGAAAATAGAAATTAATTTGGACTTTTCGTTCAAAAGATATAAAAATTTGAATATCGGAAGACAAAATAAAAGCACAGCGAGGGACTCGGTGCCGACCTGCGTGCCACAAATTCTCTTCCTTGTTTTGCTAAAAAATATCATTGTTTTGTGGCATAGCTTCGATGTATTACAGATTACCAACGCAGTCTCACCGTGGCAAGCAAAGCGAGAACGGCGGGATCAGAAGGAAGCAACTTGGAACAAGGACCGGCAGGGTTAGCAGCCACGCGGGAGGGGACAGCCTCCACCATCCTCGGCGATAGCCGACCGGACGCAGCTCAGGAGCAAACCAGGCACTCCCGCCTGGCCGAGCCCGAAATGGGCTCTTGAAGTCCCAACGCCGCGCTGCACTACACGTGTCGCCATCTCCGCCACCCCCAGCCCGAGTCACACCTCCGTCCGCCAGAGACGACGCCGGACAGCCCGCACCAGGCCCGGCCAAACCCAGAAGGGGCCCAAAAGGGCCCAGATCTAGGTCCGACGGGCGCCGCCGCCAGCCATCGCCCCACAGCCAAGCAGTTGTGCCACCGCCACCACGCGACCCGAAGTTGCGCCGCCCGCGAAGCCGCCGGATCCGCCGCCGCCCTGGATACACCGCCGCCAGCCGCCACCACCCGAGCCGCAGTGCCACGCGGGAAAAAAAGGGAGGGGCGGCCGCCGCCGGCACCACGCGAGCAAGGCCCGATGGCCTATGCCGACGGCGATGGGAGGGGAAGCCATCGGTGTTTGTTTTCAGCGATCTATTTTGGTTAGGTCTTTGTTCGTCTATGTTTATGTGTCTACACGTTGGATTCTTCTGATCTGCGCTTCTCTTCATTGACGACGGTTGATGTTTTTGGTGTGCTGGCTCTTTGGGGCATTAGCATGACGACTTCTTGACTATCTACTAAAATAAGGTTTGTCTGACTCCGATGAGGAAGGGGCAAAAACAACGGCGCACCATTGGCTCGCTCTAGTGCTTATAATTATTGACTCGTCCCACGAACATGGATATAATTTTTATTATTTTTTATTGTGATGATGTTTAATGAATAGATCGGAGTTTTCTCTGTAAAAAAAAGGTGCATGCATGTGCATTAGGTTCGCTCAGTGTTCTACTAATTTTTTTTTGAGATAAATACACTCACGGTCATTGTAGTTGCGACGAAAGCCCGATACGGTCACTGAACTTAGAAATACGGCTGTTACTGTCACTATATACGATGTGACGTGAATGTACGGTCACTGTTGGTCGTATGCAGTGAGTAGCTGCTCCTTTGACCACTTGTTGACCGCCACGTTCTCAGCTCCGATTAGGCCAATCTTGCGGCAAGGGGTTAAGTGTAAAATCGCCCCACCACCCCACCGCTGTTCGCCTCGCTCCTCTCTCTCCCTGCTCCTCTCTCCCCGTAAAATCCCCAATCATCAAATCCCTAACCCCGCTCCTCTCTCTCCCCGCTCCTCTCTCTCCCCGCTCCTCTCTCTCCCCGCTCTTCAATCCCCAGCTAGCACCGCCGCCGCCGCCGCCGCAAGATCTGCCCATGTCTGCCGCAAGCTCCTCTAGCGCCGCTGTCCGCCGCAGGGTAATGGCGCTGCCCCTGATCTCCTGCCCCAGCTGCAAGCAGAAGGTGCAGATGTATGTATCGACCACTGAGAAGCACGACGGGTGGATCTTCTACAGATGCCGCACCCATGGGGTTAGTTCTTCATTTCATTTTTGTATTCATTGTGTTTGATTTCGATGGAAAGATGCAAGTTTTTGACCTCTGCTACCCCAATTTTTGGATAGGTTTCTTGTGATTTCTGGCGTTGGGAGTTGGAGTATGTTGAGTACCTTGTTGACAAACATTACCTCGTCGGAGATGGCATCGTGGATGCTATTGGTGAGGCGGAGGAACGAAGGGAGCATCTGATTGCTGCACAGGAACTGGTGCAGATGAATGCACCCATCAGCAGGTCCAACCAGGCTGCAAAGAAGGAAGCAAGTTGTGGGATGAGTAGGCAGCAAGCAATTGCACTGATGATGTTAGGGAGGGAGGTGGTGAAGCTGATGAAGATGTTGTTTGTTGCTGTGGTGGTGCTAGGTGCTGCTGCTGTTGGGTTGATGCTGAAGAAGTGAAGAATTGAAGTGGTGAAGATGTTTCTTTTGGGGATGTTGCTGCATTGATGCTGTGCTGAAGATGTTGAAGATTCTACTTTTGGGTTCTTGCTGTTGCAATGGTGTAGTAGTGGTTGGTTAGTAGATGATCTCTTAGTAGATTATCTGATCTAGTAGTGGTAGGTTAATTTATGTTGGGGTCATGTAATGGTGTGTAAGCCCAAGTGGATATCCTATGTTGAACTTGTCAATCTATCTATCTATCTATCCTATGCTATGTCATGTGATGGTATTTTGCACTTCAGCTTTTATCATTCTATCCTAGTTATATTGATGTTGGAGTTTTCAGTAAAAGTAATGCAATGATGTATGATATCAATCTATCTGCACTTAACAGTGGAATTGACTAGGAAACTGAGAATAAGTAATGGGCATCATGGATCAACATATTATGATCAGGCAAGGTATCATATTACCATCCATCATCCATAGATAACCAAAAGAGAATACAGTCTTGCAGTACTTTCTTACAATCATCCATCGTCCATACAGAACCAACATAGATTATTGCAGTACATAGCCTAAACAAAAGCAAGTTGGCACCATTCATGATCATATGAATAACACAGACAATATGATCAGGAAGGTACCAAACACTTCATCTTTGGCAACCTACCTAAAGATATCAAACATTGATGATTTGACAGCCTTTCTTGGACATTCAGCTTCATTCTAGCTAGATTTTCTTTTCCCAGCCAACCTTTTCTCCTGTTCTCTCTGTGCAATTGCCATCATTCTCTCCTGTGCAGCAGCAAGCTTCTTATCTGCTTATCTTTTAGCAGCAGCCAGTCTCTTCTCCTCTTATTTTTGTGCAGCAGCAAGTCTCTTCTCATCTTCTTTTTGTGCAGCAGCAAGTCTCTTCTCCTCTTCTTTTTGTGCAGCAGCAAGTCTCTTCTCTTCTGCCTTCTGTGCAGCAGCAACTTTTTTTTGCTCTTCTCTCTTTGCAGCAGTTGCTTCCCTCTCTGCCCTCTTTTCTGTCTCCTTCTCAGCAGCAGCTTTCCTCTCTGGTTCTTGCTTGGCTTTCCTCTCAGCAGCTATTGTTTTCTTTGTCTCTTCAATAATTTTTCTTTTCTCAGCTTGAACCTTCTTGTTTAATTCTGCTTCTTCTTTCTTCTTGGCAGTTCTCTCCAATGTAGCCAACCTTCTTCTCTCTGCAAGCTCAGCTTTCCTCTGTGCAACCTCATGTTTCCTTTTTGCTATCTCTTCAGCTCTCTTCAATTCCTCTTCTCTTCTAGATGCAAGTATTGCCTTCTTCTTCTCCTCTACTTCCCTATCTTTCTGATTCTTCATAGCCTCCAATTTCTGTGCCAACTCACCTGGCCTTATGGTGCTTGAACTATCTTGGCTCCCTTGGCTTCCATTAGTCTGGTTGAGCAGCACTTGGGCAGCAGTAAGGAAAGCAGAAGCAGGTCCTCATCATCTGTATCACTGTCCACAAGTACACCTGGGTCATAGTCCTCATCATCTCTATCACTTGCATCATCCTCTGCTTCCATATCATGACTGCTTCTGGTCCTCCTACTTGATGTGCTTCCTCCAACATCCTCATTTGCATCTGCTTGTGCATCTTTCTCTGCTTCCACTTTAGGGTATACAACCTAGAGAGGAGTAGGTGCATGTGGCTCTGCCTCTGGTTCTGCCTCTGGTTCTGCCTCTGCTTCCTCTGTTTCTGCAGTCATGCTGCTGCCCACTCTCTTTGCAGGACTAAATACTGGAGACAAAGTGGCTCTAGGATAGTTCACAACATCATCCTCACTTAGGTTTGCTTTTAAGCTCTCATCATGATCAAGATATATACTAAAGGAGTGGTGCCCAATATCAATAAACATCAACATTCTATCTGTCTGCTCATCATCACTAAGCTCCCTAAGACCATTATTACTGAGTGTAAGGATGGGGACACAATAGTATACCTTCAACCTCCCTGCCATCTCATAACCAATCTCCTCAACAAGGTGTTCAATCATAATTGGTGACCAAGTGACCTTCTCCAGATTATCGTACCAAATGGCACGACCATTAACATAAGCACGATTACTTCCATGCCCAACAAAAAATCCACCATGGTTGATTTGCACAGAGAAGTTGGTGCTTCGAGGGCCTGATACACAAGACAGAAACATCATGCATCAGAATTGACTATAGCATCATTTCATTCGAGTATCTAAAACCCTAACCCCCAAAGACCATCAAATCCAATACCGAAACCCTAGTACAATCCATTGAAACTACCAGCTGCATACCATCTATAATGACAATGCGGGCCAAAAAGGAGTGTCTTTGAACATCAAAACGCAAAAAAAGTCGGATTTACGCAAGATGAAACTTACTGTACACGGGGGGAGGCGCTCCTTCTGCGCGACGAACAGGGGCCATCGGCACCACCTACCGCTAGTGGAATTGACGCGACGGCGGCGCCTCTCCAGCCACGGAAGAAATCAGCACGCGGCGGCGCCTGTAGGCCGATGATCGCCGGGGCGGCGGCGCCTATGCAGCGCCTTCCCTATCCCCAATCGAAGACGAAGAGGCGTCGTCAGAGTAGGGATGATTGGGGGGATTCGGACATGCCGAGGGGGTTTTCGCTTATTATGCACAGCGGCGGGTGCGCGGATCGCCACCTGTCCCCAGCGACTGGTCAACAAGTGGTCAAAGGAGCGGCTACTCACCGCATATGACCAACAGTGACCGTACATTCACGTCACAACGTATATAGTGACCGTAACAGCCGTATTTCTAAGTTCAGTGACCGTATCGGGCTTTCGTCGCAACTACAATGACCGTGAGTGTACTTATCTTTTTTTTAAACGACGGAACCCACCTATATCTTGTTTCCTAGTGATTTCTTTGTATTGTTTGTGCGTGTTCTTCAAAACTTCTCTCTAACTTGTCCGCCAACAGATCTGAACGTGCTTCTCTACTTGTCCATGGGAAAATGATGCCCAACGGCCTCCCCTTATTTGTTCAGACACGCTAATTTTCTGTCAAAATTCATCAAAATTCGAGCATCCAAAAATATTACATACATGATATTGCAAATAAACTTATTCGTTGTCAACGTAAACTACCACCAGCGCTTTGAAATATACCCCCTCAGAGGGGGAGCATTTGGCTGCTACTACATGATCCTAGAGCATCTCTAGCAGACCCTGCAAAAAGCCCCGGCCCGCAAAATAACCGTCAAAATGCGGCTTGGTGCGGAAAATCCTGCACGAACAAACCTCGCAAACGTGGCCGACCCGCAAAAACTTTTTAAGGGGCACGGCAAAATCTTGAACACGCGGATACGCCCCCCCCCCCCATCGGTGCCATGCATATACCGGGAGCGATTGGTGGGGAGGACATTTCAACCCGCACTTTTCCGCACCAACCACCTCCCCTCTCCCCCTCGCCCCGCCGCCGGGCCGCCGCCCATGATTCCGGCGAAATTATCCGGCGGGAGCACGCCGAAAGGCCGACAAACGCATGAGGTTGCTCTGCCCCCCCCCCCCACTCCTGCGTCGGCAGGCCGGAAAGTTGCGGATCTGCTGTCCTTTGTCGTGGGCGGCTGGATTTGGCTTTGCCGACCGCCGATGGCTGCGCCAAACGATGGAATGGTCAGGAAGCATCTCGCGCAGCCCCGGCAAAGTCGCATTGCCACATGCAGGTATGGATTTGTCCTGTCGACGCCGCCGCCGGTTTGCGGGCATGGATTCGGCCGGCCGGCACCGGGCTCGGCGCTCGCGCAGAGGCTCTGTGGCTCGCCGATGCCGCTCATACAGTGTGACGACTGCATGCTGACAGTGCTGCGGCTAACTTCGGGCACGCCGAAGCACCCCGGATGGGTGTTCTTTAAATGCGAAAACGACGGGTGTCGGTGTCAAAACCGGCGGATCTCGGGTAGGGGTTCCCGAACTGTGCGTCTAGGCGGATGGTAACAGGAGACAAGGGATATGATGTTTTTACCCAGGTTCGGGCCCTCTCGATGGAGGTAAAACCCTACTCCTGCTTGATTGATATTGATGATATGGGTAGTACAAGAGTAGATCTACCACGAGATCAAGGAGGCTAAACCCTAGAAGCTAGCCTATGGTATGATTGTTGTTCGTCCTACGGACTAAAACCATCCGGTTTATATAGACACCGGAGAGGGTTAGGGTTACACAGAGTCGGTTACAATGGTAGGAGATCTACATATCCGTATCGCCAAGCTTGCCTTCCACGCCAAGGAAAGTCCCATCCGGACACAGGACGAAGTCTTTAACCTTGTATCTTCATAGTCCGGGAGTCCGGCCAATGGTGATAGTTCGGCTATCCGGACACCCCCTAATCCAGGACTCCCTCAGTAGCCCCTGAACTAGGCTTCAATGACGACGAGTCCGACGCACATATTGTCTTCGGCATTGCAAGGCGGGTTCCTCCTCCGAATACTTCATAGAAGATTTTGAACACAAGGATAGTGTCCGGCTCTGCAAAATAAATTCCACATACCACCGTAGAGAGAATAATCTTTACACAAATTCAATCTGCTGACGTATTCTGTGGCGTGACATCACACCACGACCAAGCCTTTATTGTAATCATTTTTACTGTCCCACCTCAGCGCGTTTAGCGAGGCGGTTTCCTTGGCACGTCTTGTCAAAGCAGAGATCGTGTCCCCTTATTCCGGGATTCTCATCAATATGGGCGTGGGTAATCCAACCGCGCCATTGATTATGGCACTTGGGAGATAAGCGAGTTTTACCAGGCTGGTGGGGATGCATAGTTTCGTCCGTCCATATAAGGGGATAAGGATCCACCTTTTTACCTACACCTTCTTCCTCCTTTGCTTATCCATTTCCGCGCACTCGGGCTCCAGCGCCCAAGTCCGCACATCTCATCTCAACCTTCTCCAGCCATGTCCGGAGCGGGAGGCAAGTGGATGGTCTCCTCCGTAGCGGAGGAACAAGTCAAAAAGTTGCGGAAGGCCGGATACTTGTCCAGCAACATCGCGCATCGGCTCCCCGACAAGGGGTAGCTCCTTCCCATCCCCAGGCCCCATGAGAGGGTGGTGTTCCTCACCCACTTCCTCCGTGGACTAGGTTTTCCACTTCACCCATTTGTCCGGGGGCTCATGTTCTACTATGGTCTAGATTTCCATGATCTGGCCCCGAACTTCATCCTCAATATCTCGGCGTTCATCGTCGTGTGCGAGGCCTTCCTCTGCATCCAGCCCCACTTCGGCTTATGGCTGAAGACTTTTAATGTCAAGCCGAAGGTAGTGGGCGGCCGCCAAGCGGATTGCGGAGGCGCCATGGTGGGCTGGATGGCCAACATCCTATGGCTCGAGGGCTCCTTCGTGGAGACAATAAAGGGGTGGCAATCGGGGTGGTTCTACATCACCGAGCCGTGCGACCCCAAATGGGCGGCGGCCCTCGAATTCTGATCTGGTTTCCCCACACGACTCACCTCCTGAAAAGAGACGGGCCTAACGTGGGGAGATTCGGAAGAGCTGATCGGACTTCAAACCTGCGTCCAAAAGCTGGCGAACAAGAATCTCAAGCTTGTCAATGTAGTCCAGGTCATGCTCATTCGCCGGATCCTCCCATGCCAACAACGGGCCTTCAAATTGTGGGAGTTTGATCCGGCACAGCACCAAACCTTGAGCAAGCTCTTCGACACTATGTACGAAGATGCCTGGAAGGTGCTGTTTAAGTGCGTCGAGGCCCCCGCGTCCGCTACCGAAGATCGCGGATTCAGCTCGCGGCGTCAGGCCAGCGAGGTAAGATATTCTACCCTTAACGGGATTCTTGTTTTTCATAGTCTGACTCTATGTGGGATCTAAACTCCCGTACCTTTGACAGGACTGGCTGAAGAAGTTCGAGCAGGTTAACTATCCGGCTCCTTTGCCAGAAGACCCAGTGGACGCCCGCTTAACGGGACTGCTGGTTCCGGCACCTCACGTGGTGCCGGAGAAGAAGGCCAAGAAGAAGGCCACGGGAACTCGAAGGAGTGCCCGGCGTCAAGTGTTGTCAGACTCATCATCTGATGACTCTAAGGCGGACTCCTCCCGCGAAGGCGAGGAGGAGGAAAAAGAGGCCTCTTCCCCAGCGGGGGAGAGAAGAAAAGGAAGGCTGCCCCAGCTGGGGGGGGGGCGGAGGGTCTAAGAAAGGAAGGATCCTTCCCCCAGACTTTCCCACCAATGCCTACGACTGCGAAGAGGAGTGGCCCTCGAGGGCGACGCCCCTGGCGAGATCGTAAGTGTCCGGATTCCAGAATAACTCATGATTTTTCATTTGTCGCATAGTGTCTTCTAACGCTGAATACAACCATGTAGCCCGCCCAAGGACGAGCTCCCCGCTTCGTCGAGCGGCTCCCTGGATTCTTCGGATGTGAATAGCACTTCACTTCCGACCGCCTCCTCCCCTCGTGACGCAGACGATGCCACGGTGGAGTCCCAAAAGGGGCCCAACTAGGAGGAGGTGGTCCTGGAGGCGCCGCAAGGCGACCTCCCAGACTCCGGGCACGAAGGGGGCAAAACCCCAGAGGGCTCTAAGTCCAGCCCTGTGCCGGACTCCGTGCCGGAACCTACAGTGGTTCCGAAGTCCGGTAGGCGGGCCCTTCATAAGAGGGGCAAGACTGCGACACCGGTGGCCTCCGTATAACCGGAGGCACCAGATAGCTTGCTGGAGGCGCTTAACGGCGCCTCTATCGATGAGGAGCACCGCATTATCATGAGTGCGGTGATCCAGAAAGTTTAGTCCGCCAAGAGCGGGCTGACTGAAGCCTGTACCAGCCTTCTAACAGGCTTTGAGGTAAGTTTTTAAGATATGTAAGAATATTACCGCATAGACAGTAGCCCCTGATGCTTAGTTCGGTGTTCGGAAAGAAAAGTCGAGCTGAGGATCTAAAAAGATATACGCAGGAGTCTAACATAAATATGTCAATATGGGAATGCAGGCTGCGCTGCTGACCTCTGCCGCACTAACTGCGGAGGTCAATGCATTGAAGGAGAGCCTCGAGCGGTCCGAGAATGAGCTCGGCCTTGCCAAGAAGCAGCTCAAGGACAAGGAAGGTAAGTAATACCTTATTAAAGTAATACCTTATAGAAAGGATTTGGTTGCAAAAAATAACAGGAATAACGTGGGTATTGCAGGGGCCACGAACGAGGTGGTGACCCTGAAGGAAGCGGTGTCCAAGGCCGAAAATAGTGCGGCCTTGGAGCGCACTGAGCGAGAGAAGCAGGAGGCGCGGGTGGCGGAGGTGCGGCAAGAGCTCCAGGCTCTCGTGGAAAAACACGAGAGTTTGGAGCGTGACTCAAAGACTCGAGAGTCCGAGCTCACCTTGGCTCTTGAGAGTGCCAAAGCCGCTAAGGCCGAAGCCCAGAAGGCCCTCCAGGAGATCGAGGCGATAAAGAAGATAGCGGTGGGTAAGGCATTTTTTATGCAAAGCAAGCATGTAAAAGTGAATTATCTGTTACTTACCTGAATCCGGAGCTCTCCAGGAGCGTTCGCTGATATGCCCCGTAGTGTGTCTGATGCTGTCGCGTTCTACGGAGCTGAGGAGGGGAGCTCGACGGAAAAGGTGTTCTGGTCTCAATATGCTGAGGTCAGACATCCGGTGCCCCTGAGCGACCAGCTGAAGTAGCTGGTCGAGCTCCACAAGGTGGCCGAATAGGCCATGAAGGGCCTCATAGTTCGGTTGTGGCCTAAAGAAGCCATGCCTGGGAGCTACTTCGGTCTGGTGCGGCGGCTGGTGGACGCCTGTCCATGGATTGAAGTCATCAAGCACTCCGTCTGTATTGAAGGTGCCCGTCGGGCCCTTGCCCGTGCTAAAGTGCACTGCGGCAAGATGGACGCCGAGAATCTTGTGACGTACGCGCCACCGCCGGGCAAGGAGTATCGCAAGCCCAAGATGTACTATAAGGGCGTCCTGAAGGGTGCCCGCCTTATAGCGGGTGAATGCTCCAAAGATGTAATTTTTTAGTAGACTCGCATTTGTTATCCTGTACGCTGAAAACTTTGTTCATATGCGCTAAGCAATGCTTGTTAATTTAAAATATTACCTTTTGTGCGGCCGTTTATCAAATTTGAGAGATGGCGAGTCGTTGGCTTCAACCCCCATGCCACGAGTGCTGAGGTGTTCGGGATAAACTTGAGCGCTCTTGTTCCCATTCTTGGGTCCTTCGAGGGAGGCGTTCAACACGACGAACGAGGCAACCGGACTATAATGCCTGAACACTCTCACTTAGCCATAGAATTCTATAATTTTAAATTTCGGCGAAGCCCCTGATATTCGGAAGACCGAGTTCGGGGCGCTATCCACGCCTTTGGCCGGACAATGCCGACTCCTCGCTCTAAGTGGCATGAGTCTTTAGGGACCCGAAAAACCTCTCGAACAGCGACCGGCTCTCGCCCTATCATGACGGTCAGTTTTAGCTTTCTCCACCGAGGTGCTCAACCCAGCTCAACCGGGGCACAATCGCAGTGGTTCTCCCAGCGCTACCTTAGCCGATATAACGGAACGTAAGGTACCAAAACATGGGAGCCGGGCAAACCCAACTATTGACCCAAGACATGATTCGGAGCCGATGCATATAATGTTATAAGTTCGGGGTGCCGCACTTGTGAAAGTGTTCGGACTTATCACATCATGTTTTGGGGTACTTAAGCCCCTGGTGTATTGACCGTACCAAGTTGTACGGGTGCAACATGTCATAGATGAACATTTATAGAAAAAAGGAATGCAATAATAAGCAGAAGCTATGTATTGTTTATTCAAAAGATATTGCAATGAAAGCAGAATGATACAAATAGTGCGATAAGCAAGGAATGGGACTATTTAATATGTCCCCCTCCCGGGGTAGGCTACGGGATTGTATGTAAAACAGGTATACCGCTCGTAATAGAGACCACCTAGACACTCGACGTAGCTTTTCTGCCTCCCTGGCTGTTGCAACGTGAGTTCGGCGATTCTACTGCCGGACAGGGCTTCTGGAAAACGGAGTCCTGAGAATAAGAGAAAAAAAGAATGACACAATTGGGAGCCCCTTGTGCGGTTGAGCCGCACTCTGGGCATGCCGTGGTCGTGCCCCTCCCCCTATGCCCATGGTATCTCCAGAGCGTAGTTATGTACGCGTAGTACTGGTCTCGCGATTTCGCGAGGGCTGGGGTTGGGGCCGCATTGCTATGCGTGCTCGGAACGTGCCAGGCGGTCTTGTTGTAGGTTACTCCGGGCGCGCTTGACGGTGTCCGGACGTTTAGTAGTCGGACTCGAGAATTGCCTTAAGAGGCTGCTTTGTACTTCCGCCGCGAGGGCCGCCGTATGCTCCTCCATTCAGAGAGAGCGTTCGGTGTTTCCATTGACCGTGATTACTCCTCGAGGGCCTGGCATCTTGAGCTTGAGGTATGCGTAGTGCGGCACCGCATTGAACTTCGCAAAATGCGGTTCGTCCGAGCAGTGCATGATAGCCGCTGTGGAACGGGACTATGTCGAAGATTAATTCCTCGCTTCGGAAGTTATCTGGGGATCCAAAGACCACTTCAAGTGTAATTGAGCCTGTACAGTTGGCCTCTACACCTGGTATGACGCCTTTAAAGGTCGTTTTTGTGGGTTTAATCCTTGAGGGGTCTATGCCCATTTTGCGCACTGTATCCTGGTAAAGCAGGTTCAGGCTGCTGCCGCCGTCCATCAGGACTCTAGTGAGGTGAAATCCGTCAATGATTGGGTCAAGAACCAATGCGGCGAATCCGCCATGGCGGATGCTAGTGGGGTGGTCCCTTCGATCAAAAGTGATCGGGCAAGAGGACCACAGGTTGAACTTTGGGGCGACTGGCTCCATCGCGTATACGTCCCTTAGTGCACGCTTCCGCTCCCTTTTGGGTATGTGGGTTGCGTATATCATGTTGACTGTCCGCACTTGTGGGGGAAAGCCCTTCTGTCCTCTATTGTTCGGCGGCCGGGGCTCCTCCTCGTCATCGCTATGCAGCCCCTTGTCGTTATTTTCGGCATTTAACTTGCCTGCTTGCTTGAATACCCAACAATCCCTGTAGGTGTGGTTGGCTGGTTTTTCGGGGGTGCCATGTATCTGGCACAAGCGATCGAGTATTCGGTCCAAATTGGACGGGCCCTGAGTATTTCTTTTGAACGGCTTTTTCCGCTGACCGGGTTTAGAGCCTCTGAATCCGGCATTGACTGCCGTATCTTCAGTATTATCGCCGTTAATGCAGCGCTTGTGCTTGTTGCGACGCGACCTGCCATTGCAGTCCTTGGTATCCGAACTACCAGGGTTTTTGGTCAGGTTGTTACTGCGAGCTAGCCAGCTATCCTCTCCCACGCAGAAGCGGGTCATGAGTGATGTGAGGGCTTCCATGGATTTCGGCTTTTCCTGTCCTAGGTGCCGGGCAAGCCACTCGTCGCGGATGTTATGTTTGAAGGCTGCAAGGGCCTCTGCATCCGGACAGTCAACGATTTGATTTTTCTTGGTTAAGAACCGTGTCCAGAATTTTCTGGCCGATTCATCTGGCTGCTAAATTATGTGGCTTAGGTCATCAGCGTCTGGTGGCCGCACATATGTGCCCTGGAAGTTATCAAGGAATGCAGCTTCCAGGTCTTCCCAACAACCAATTGATTCTGCTGGCAAGCTGTTGAGCCAATGCCGAGCTGGTCCTTTAAGCTTGAGTGGGAGGTATTTGATGGCGTGTAAATCATCACCGCGGGCCATGTGGATGTGAAGGAGATAGTCCTCGATCCAAACCACAGGATCTGTTGTGCCGTCGTATGATTCAATGTTTACGGGTTTGAAACCCTCAGAGATTTGATGATCCATTACTTCGTCTATGAAGCATAGTGGGTGTGCGGCACCTCTATATTGGGCTATATCACGACGCAGCTCAGATGAGCTTTGTCTAATGTGTTCGGCCCGGCCGGAATTGTTGTATCCGGCGTGACGGTTGTCATCACGTATCGTGGGGCGCCCACGCAATCCGTAGATCGATCTTATTTGCCTTGCCTTATCCTCCAATATGTCTCGCAAGTCTGGCGCATTTCCCCGTGGCTTTGTACTTTTCGAGCGACACCGGGGTGCGGCTTTAGTGGAGGGCCTAGAGGCCTCTCTGTCGCGGCCACGGGGTGGCCGGTCGGCCGCGTCATGCGCTGGTGATGTAGGTTTGGGTGCTTCCTCCTCTAATTGGGGTAGCAGCCTGCGTTTGGGTAGTTCTTGGAGGGGCGATCGAGTTTGTACTCTTCGGCTGCAAGGACTTCGGTCCATCTGTCAGCTAGCAAGTCTTGGTCAGCTCTAAGCTGCTGCTGCTTTTTCTTGAGGCTGCTTGCCGTGGCCATAAGCCTGTGTTTGAAACGCTCTTGTTCGACGGGATCCTCGGGCACGACAAATTCGTCGTCGTCGAGGCTTGCTTCATCTTCGGAGGGAGGCATATAATTATCGTCCTCTACCTCTCTGTCTGCCGCTCTATCATGAGGGCTGGCTTCTCCCTCCTCCTGTGCTGAATCCTGCTGGAGGGGGTTGTCTTCGGCATTGTCTGGGGTGTTATTGTCTCCTGTGCCGGAATCTCCGTTTTGCTGTGGCGGGATTTAGAGCGGTGCCGCTGACGCCGGCGCTTGGGCTGTTTGTTGGAGGGGTCATCCTCCGCTGTTCCATTGTCGTTCCCATCTTTTGGGGTGTCCACCATGTATATGCCGTATGATGAGGTGGCCTTCCAGTGCCCTGTGGGCGCTGGTTCTTGGTTGTCTCCTGCATCGTCGTCCATACCGTCGATGTCTTCGGAGTCGAAGTCGAGCATGTCAGTTAAATCATCGACAGTGGCGACAAAGTGGGTGGTGGGTGGGCATTGAATTTCTTCGTCGCCCGCATCCCAACCTTCCTGACCATAGTCCGGCCAGGGCTCTCCTGATAAAGAGAGAGACTTTAGTGAATTCAGGATGTCGCCAAAGGGCGAGTGCTGAAAGATGTCCGCGGCAGTGAACTCCATAACCGGCGCCCAATCGGATTTGATTGGCAGGGGCGCGGGAGGTTCGGAGTCCGGAGAGGAGTCCGGCACCTCGGAGTCACGGGCTTTGCAAAGGACAGGGATGGTGTTCGGCTCAATCACTGTAGAGATCGTAGCCCCCGAGGCAGTGTCCAGCCACTCGTCCTCGGTCGGCGAAGTCGGCTTCGAGCTAAGGGTCGGAGCGGACGCTGGTGCGGCCTCCGGGGCACTGTTCGGCGGCAGAGCTAGATCATACCCATCGAGACAGTGCGGCGCGCTTGGTTGTGGCTCGAATCCGTCGAAGATCAAGTCTCTGCGGATGTCAGCCGTGTAGTTCAAACTCCCAAATCTGACCTGATGGCCAGGGGCGTAGCTTTCGATCTGCTCTAGATGGCCAAGTGAATTGGCCCGCAGTGCAAAGCCGCCGAATACGAAGATATGTCCGGGGAGAAAAGTCTCACCCTGGACCGCGTCGTTGTTGATGATCGAAGGAGCCATCGGGCCTAAGGGTGACGACACAGAGGAACTCTCAATGAAAGCACCAATGTCGGTGTCAAAACCGGCGGATCTCGGGTAGGGGTTCCTGAACTGTGCGTCTAGGCAGATGGTAATAGGAGACAAGGGACACGATGTTTTTATCCAGGTTCGGGCCCTCTCGATGGAGGTAAAACCCTACTCCTGCTTGATTGATATTGATGATATGGGTAGTACAAGAGTAGATCTACCACGAGATCAAGGAGGCTAAACCCTAGAAGCTAGCCTATGGTATGATTGTTGTTCGTCCTACGGACTAAAACCCTCCGGTTTATATAGACACCGGAGAGGGTTAGGGTTACACAGAGTCGGTTACAATGGTAGGAGATCTACATATCCGTATCGCCAAGCTTGCCTTCCACGCCAAGGAAAGTCCCATCCGGACACGGGACGAAGTCTTCAATCTTGTATCTTCATAGTCCATGAGTCCGGCCAACGGTGATAGTTCGGCTATCCGGACACCCCCTAATCCAGGACTCCCTCAACGGGGTACGTGCTGTTTTCATTCGGCTTTGGCACCGCATTCTTTGGTTCAATTGCGATAGCTCATTTCGAACATCATCATGTGTGTAGGAAGACGGATACTCATTTTGGTTTTGGGAAGGCGAATACATTGATTTATTGATAGAAAGAAACTTAATAGACGTTCGTGCACTCCTTAGTAGAATCGAAGGCAATGAAGCGGCTGCATGTGCAACTAGAGGGGAAGCAACGTCTACTTCTTTAGAACCAAAGATGAAGAATGAAGAATACAAAATCAAGAATCCACAGATCAACAATGAATGCATGGAGAAGATATTGGTCCAACTAGTGGGAGCAGTTATGAAAGTTAAAAATCTTTTAAAATGCATAATTGTGGTTCTTGTTTTGTTTGGTCTTGCTATTCTAGCAAAGATTTGGTGATGTCCTATGTATCCAATGTTGTTGAAAAGTAAAAAAATGCATTATGTTGTGCAAATTGAGGTGCAAATTTAGGATTTGCGGGCCGGCGGGAGCGGCGCCAGACCAGACCCCGCAAAGCCGACCGTAAAAGAGCATATTCTGTGAATATCCTTTTATACGGGTCTGTTTTGCGGGGTCAGCCTCTGCGACCGTCCACGCCAACCCCAAACCAATTTTCCGTGAACTGCAAACGCGTTTTGCGGGTCGGCGGGATGCGGGGTCTATCAGAGATGTTCTTATATCCGCAAGATGCCCACAATTTTGTGGCCCTCCATATCTGCCCCTTCGAACTCGGCTTCAACGATGACTTGCACGCGTGCGCGCAGCGCTCGTTCCGCCGCCGGTTCATGGGTATGGAGCATGTACGTGTGTGTAAGTAGTTCGTGGACTCTGGTTCTGCTGATTCTCGTCCGTAATGGTGACTCGACATGTTCAGCGAGCGCTACCGCTGGAAGGCTTCAGTCCCGTGGCATGGGTGTTGCCTCCTCCTACCTCCATACACAACCTACCGGACACCTAATTACTGACACTGTCGTCTCCTTCCACATTAAGTTGGGCAACACGTTCAGAAAGGGTTAAAAATAATGGCAATCCTGTTAAAGAATTCGGCCGATTAACCAGTTAACTTACCAATTAATCCCTACTCGTAGGGTTACCGAGAAGCCGATTAACTAATTAATCATCCAAGTAATTGATTAAATGGCCGATTAGCTTGCCGATTTGCCTATTAATCCCCTACTCGTCAGCCAACCGAGCAGCTACCAGTTAACGATTTCCTCAACAATGAATGTTCAAAAAATTAAGCCAGAGATTAATTACTACATATGTACGTACAGTACTAAATGCAGTACCACAGGCACAGGGGTCAAGCAACGAGTCACAATGTAATCACCTCACAAATTATGCATATTTTTCCTCCTGGAAGATGGCATCTACAGTATCACATTTTTAATGCAATATAGACTGCATCAAGATGAAGCGAACACATCTACATATTCCAATAAATCAAGCATTAGGCAACAGTACAAGCTTCAGTTGAAGGGAAAGAAAGAGTACAGACTTGGTAGCTACAGAATTATGAAGTTTAGTAACTCCTTCCAACTAAAAGATGACAGGACAGATGGTTTGCAAAGTGCATATCATAGACATTTCATGCAAATCATTTTTCAATTAGGACCGGAAGTGAATCACAGCACGTGAAGGCAAACCCAAATCTTCACTTGTCCGTTTCCTCTCCTCGGCAGTCCTTGGATATCTAGATGGACAAACCTTGTCCTTGATCTCGGGATCCAGATCACCACAGCACCCACACACCTTCCTGTCATACAGAGATATCTCAGCCACATTAACCGCAGCTTCCACGACACGCCTGATGTATCGCACAAAGTTGTCATCAGGCTGGAAGCCGTAGATGGTGAGCTTAACCAAATTCTTGTGCTTGAAATCAGGGGCATATGGCTTCCAATTCACGTCTGACTTATCGCACAAACCATGTTGCTTCCGGAACTCTTTGTCTGTGATAATTATGCACCAATGATCCCATACTGTGATACACAGCTCTTTTAGGGAGGGCGCAGTTTCAAGAATAAACATTGTCCAAGCTAAATCACATCCTTCAGGAAGATGGTCCAGATTCACATGCTGTAGTTTGCTGAGCATAGGCACGAGCAGTTTCGGGCATTCTGGGATAACCCAAATCTGGGACAGAAAAAAAAACAATTCAAAACTCAGTGCAAGTTGCATATAACTTACATTCTCAACTGGCAGGGAAGACCCACTCCAGTTACTATTGCTACATATAACAGTCATATATAGTATGAGAATGGACAGATATGATTCAAATGACTGATGGGTACCTTCTCAGTTCTAAAATCCAGATATAGTTCGCTTATGGAAGGAACATTAGCAAGTAGCTGACTTAACTCAAGGGTCTTCTGCGAACCGACGCCAATTTTAACAAGGCTCAGCTTTGAAAGCTGTGGCACAAAACCAAAATATATGGGATCTTCATAAGAGGACCAATTAGTATAGGTCACCCATTGGAGTTTCGGTAGACATATCAGCTCAACTCTCTCAAATTTCCCATTGTCAACTTGGAGCTCAACAAGTTGGGCATGCTCTACTTGCTGCACAGAATGGATCCCCGAGTCGCAATGGCTTAAACGCAAAGACTCCAAGAGCTTGCAAGTGCTGAGGATGTTGGGAATGTCCAGTTCACCAAACCTCATATTGCGGAGCCACAGACGCCTAAGGCCAGCAAATGCATCCGGACAAGCACCGACAAAATCATTGAACTGCTTCCCATAGCGGAGGAGATCAGCAGAAGAGCATATCTTGTAAGGCTTCTCCGTTACAATCTCAAACTCAGCTGCGTCAACCTTGTTGGTTGCCATGGCGCAGGCCACAGATTTGCCAATGGTGAGAGAGTCCTGTTGCATCAAGATGAATCTGATTTTGAGTTTGCTGATGGTGATCACCGGGCTCCTTGTGCTCAAGATGTTATCCGTGACATGAGCCACAGCACTGTTGGTTCGGAACACGTCACTGAGGCTGAGGCTGGGAAGACGAGCTTTATCATGGTAAGCTGGAATGGAATCAAAACTTATGAAGAAGCGCGAGAACATGGCGGGGAGCTTCAGCATTTGCTTGGATAGGACGCAGGCCCTTATTGCATCGAGCGTGTCCACCCTCTCAAGAATGTTGAGCAGAAGATCATTCGGCAGCTTGCTAAGCCTGTCTCCGTCTCCGTTGCCAGCACTAGCTTCCTTGCGAGCTGCTTTCTGCATTGCATTTGGCTAGAACAACAAATTATCAGTATTTAATTTTGAGGATGAACATTACGTCGAGGACAAACATCAGGCACAAAAGAAGAAAAGCTTACATTGCGTCTGCGACGACCGTTCTTGTTCTTCATGGCTGATCGCGTCAAAAATTGAATTGGCCTTACTGATGTTGGGACGCGAAGCTGATCGGATAAAAAACTGGCCTTGCTGATGTCTGTGACAACAGCGGACGCCTGTGATCACCAGGCTCCTTGTCCTCCTCTATTTATTCATTGGCCGGCGCAACAGAGCAGACTAATCATCCGTGAAATAGAAGACGCCAACTTATTCGATCGATGAGCGCCACGTCGTGCTCCTCCCACTCCTAGATTTATTGAGGCAGGCGCTCCTCTAAAAGGGGAAAAGGGAGGAGGGCCCTGATTACAACTTCTCAACAGATAGAATCCGACTAAAAAAATATTCCTTTTGGACTGCGCTTGCCGCACAAACCGAAATCGATCTCCTTTCTGTCTGAACTGCACAAGGAAATCGACTCTTCTTCCGCCTCCGGCTCCCTTAAGATTGTCCCCCCCCCCCCCCCCCCCCCCCAAAAAAACGCAGCGGAGGTGGTTCCGACGACGAAGAGTGGTGGTGGCCGGCGGTGGACGGCAGGATTGCGGTGTGTGTGTTGGAGGAGATCACGGCGGAGGAGAGTGGTGGTGGCCGGCGGCGGAGAAGGGATGGGGGAAGGGGGAGGGGGTTGCCGCACGGGATGGCTGGGCCAGAGAAAATAAAGAAAAACCACAGGGAACAAAATGAACTAATATAATGAAAGGAAAAATGAACTATAATGAAGGAAAAAGTATAACAAAAAAATCAAAGAAAACCAGTGAAAAATGAACTATAATGAAGGAAAAAAGAAACCCCAAAACAATGACAAAACAAAGAAAAACCACAGGGAACAAAATAGAAAAAAACAAAGCAGAGCGAGCGCGTGAGGCGCTAATGGGCCAGCCCGATTTAACTTGCCACGTCAGCAAATCTCACAAGGTTAGAAGTAGACCAGGATCAGAAAATCTGGTGTGCTGATTTCAAAGATTAGAAATGCATAGTCTCATTTAGCTCTTGTTTAATTTTTATAGAGAGAGAATTTAACTTTCGTCTACAAGTTCAAGGTTTATTTTGGACTTTTTTCGTTTATCGTGTGCCACTACGCCTTGACGTCTCATTTTAAGGTATACAGCCAATCCTTGTTGATCAAAGACCACAATTAGTGGGATACAATTTATGTCATGTGGTTGACCAAACCAGGCATGACGACCATGAGCTAAAGATAAAGAAAATCTAGCTAAACTATGTGCGTCAACATTGGCCGCATGAACTTCAAAATAAAATTACAATTAAAAAGAGCTGCTCTAGCTTTGATCTCTTTGATGATTGCATCGATCATGACATGGCTTCCTTCAGCGTTACTCCCTCCATTCCACAATGTGGTGCGTCCGCGTTTTCCGAGATCTAACTTTGATCATAAATTTAACCAACGAGACCGACTGCGGTGGAAGAAAAATTTATACCACTGAATTCGTAATATGGATCATTTATTCGATTACATGACTTGGTGGCATACAGGATAAATAAAAAAGTACAATGAAGTGCAATGTAAGAGAGTAATAGTGTGTAGATGGCTGTTGTACAGATGTAGATAAAGAAAAACTTGGTGAAATATACCATGGCTTTTTAGCACTTTGGATTAGTTATTCTTGATCTTCACGTTTTGTCGTTGTTTTATGTTTTCTTCATAAGAGGAGGTTATAATTATTAAACTATATAATTGTAACATCCCAAATTTTCTATTTGGAATGTTATACATTAGATCATCTTTGCATATCAATTTTTTATTGCATTTTAGCTTGATCCTAGAAATTCTACGCAACTCAAGGACCCACGGAGAGAGTTGGGGATTTCATTATTTTCATATTTGAGTTTTCTCAAATTTTGAAAATAGGATCATTTGATTTTTATTATTTTATCTTCAATTATTTCTATTATAAAAATATGAGAGAGGGAATAAAATGACTTTCCCAAAATAAAGAAATATTGAGGATTTGATAATAAAATCAAATAAGATTTTATTTTGGAGTTTATTGCTATTTTATTTGAATTTTGGAAAAATGCGCGTTTTTCAAAATTTCATTTAGGCCCCAAATAAATGTCATCTTGTCCGGCTTGATTTTAGAAGTCGGGGAAAATTTATTTCAGTATTTTTGGAATCCGTTTACTATTTTTTTCATTTGTTTTTCTGTGTGTAATGATTTGAAAAAAACTAACCGACCTACCGGGCCGTGTCCGCCTAGGACTCTAGGCCCGGCCGGCCTTTATAAGTCGGGGGAGCCACCCCACAGCCCACCCGAACCCTAGCCCCAGCCCGACCCTGCCGCCGCGTGCTGCTGCCGCCACCGCCGGACCCCCGCTGGAGTAACCCGCCGCCGCCGCCGCCGCCGATGCATCCCGTGGTAGCCGCCGGTTTTTCTTATAAAACCATTCGGTTTTTTTTGAAACCCTAGATCTATTGTTTATTAGATCCGGTTCGGTTTATTTTATTTGCGGTTTAGTCTATTTAGCGGATGTTCGTCCGTACGTTCGTTTTAACGAACGGTTTTCGTCCTTTAGCCGCAGACGGCGAACGCTCGTTCGTTAGCCTGTTCGTCCGTTTTTCTTTTTCTCGGATTTTCCGCGATTATTTCTGATCGTGATTTCTGATCCGATTTTCATTTTAGTATAACTTTTCGCTCGTTTATCCGAATCAGGTGATTCAAGCGCCTAGAGTTTCATCTTGAAACCCTCTTTCTGTTTAACCTACTCAAACAAGTTTTTGATACTGTAAAATTTGACTTAGGTCCAGATTAGTAAACGAAGCTTGTTTCTTTCGCCGTTTGAGTTTCGTTGCTTCGTTTGATTTGATTCTTTTTGCAAGCCGGAGTTCTTAAGTTGGACTTTCTGGTTATATATTTTATTTGAGTTTTACTTATGCATTAGATGAGTGCTTATTGTATGCTTGTTTGTTTGTGATAGAGTACCCGGAGTACGCCGCTTGCTACTTCGAATCTCTAGGTTTCACGGATCATCAGCAAGGCAAGTAACACTTTGATCATACCTCTTCACTACCCAGTTTTATTGTATTAGACCAATCCTCAAACAATTGCATGATTAGGATCTGATTAACATGTGGGTTTTGGGAAGTAGATGAGGTAGAACATATTACCTGTTTTATTATCAAACCCTTGGGAGTTACTTCTACGTTTGCTTATATCGCCATGCTATGCTAGTAGACGTGGATTGGGTGAGTGTATCCATGACAGATGTGAGATTGTTAAATTAATGGTTTACTTGAGGTGGCAACTTAAATTCACATCTGGGTGGCTGGGGAACCCAGTGTTGTCTGTATTTCTTTTGGAAATCCCGGGGTACCGTGTGATTCTCCTATGGACCGCCACCCAGGCTCAAAGGGATCATGAGATTATTTCATGCTAGAAACTTTCGTGTGCAATCGCAAGCTACTATGGGCTCTAGCATAGTTGATTAAGTTGTGTGAGCTCTTGAAGAGGTAGACTAGCAGATGTGGGGGGTGTAGGTTGGTACTGTCTACCCGGAGTAGAGAGTTAATGTTTCTGAAAGACTGTGTCTCGGTCATCCGTTTCTCAAACACCATGTAGTGCAAGAAATCAAGTGGAGGAGATCGAGTCTTGCGGGAAAAAGTGCGCAAACCTCTGCAGAGTGTATAAACTAATCATGGTTAGCCATGTCCATAGTTATAGACGTTTTGAGTATCTATTACTTGGATTATCATGTGAATCTCATCGTGTTAATTTAATTAAATTTTGTTGGGTTTAATGTTGATGCTTAATTGGGATTGAGTTGGAGTACCCTTCTCAATGTTTAACAACCACCATGATAGTTAAATAAAATTTATTCCTTTTGCAGTAGGGAAAAATTGGCTTTATGCAAAACTGTAACCATAGAGCTTTCCACTTGCCATATATGCATGTAGTATAGCATTATTCTGTTCATTACTCTCTATGTGTTACATTGCCAGCATATGCCATGTGCTGACCCGTTTTCGGGCTGCAACGTTCATGTTGCAGACTTTTCAGACGACGAGTAAGGTGCCTTAGGTCGTGATCTTATACTCAGTGATGCCGTTGGAGTTGATGGACTCGCTTATCTTCCAAGCCTTCCGCTGTTATCGTTATTAGATGGCCTTAAGCCATATTTATTGTAATAAGTTCTCTTTTGAGACATTCGATGTAATAAGTGTGTGATTGCTACTCTGTTATAAATCCTTCAAGTACTATGCGTGTCAGCATTACTGATCCAGGGATGACATTGATGCACAGAGATCAGACTGTTTGAGGTCTGGTCGCTACAAGATGGTATCAGAGCACACACTGACTGTAGGACACGACCACTAAGCTAAAGCCCTAGATCACTAATCTCTTCTCATTTCTGACTCCTCATCTTTTCTACTCTTTTAGGATGGAGGATGCAAGGAACAAGTTCACGCAACCGGATGAAGATACACCCTTTGGACGCCACTTGAAGGAAGTCACTAGATACCTGAACATCGGAGTACCAAGCTTCACCGGGACCTACATCGCCACTTTACCCGAAGAAGAGCGCTGGATGATTCAAGTTCAAGTTCCAGGAAGGACGTTCATGCCTGTCACTGAGCCCATAGCGTTTTCCTTTGGTGCACCAACCTGGAGTCTAGGAAAGAGCATGACAGCTCACATCACCATGGGACGCAATGGAGAAGTTTACCACAAGGATCTCAAGGATACTATCTACCAGATTTGTGGGCGCCGAGATAAGCAATGGGAGATGATCAGCACCAAGAAGGATAGATCAATTGCAGCTTTCATCCAGGAGTTAAACCAGCACATTCGTCGCCAGGAGAACCAGATGTGCGCAGGCATGATATATCTGAAGAAGGCATTGACCAAGATCATGGAGTTGGAGGAATAACTCAAGTCTACACGCGATGGATATGAGGAGGAAATATCGACACTCGTGAAGAAGAATGATGATCTGGAGACAAAGCTAAAAGTATTCATGGGATTCCCCGCGACTAGAGAAGAAGACGGTGATTGCACTTGCCCGGAGAACTACATCATCATCAACGACACCGACTCAGACCCAGACAATAGTGATGATGACTTTGTTGATGAACCTGGAGCAGATATCATGGAGTCTTCGACCGAGCAGTTTTTCTAGTCAGCCACCATAACAATAGTAGTATTCCCCATGTATATAGTATAGTCCGAGCACTTTTGTAACGATAGTTAGACCGTTGTATGCCCTTGTTTGAATTGATTGAAATGATATTGTTTGCATTTGTCTCATGTGCATATGGGTAGTGTTTTCTCTATAGACCCCGTTCTATTCTATTTTCTCATCTTTTCTAAACCCTCAGATGCCTCCGAGACGTGACAATGGATTTGCTTTCCCACCGGAGCTCACCCAGTTGATCCAGCAGCAGAATGCATTGATGCAGATGCTAGTCCAGAATCAGAATCAGGGGAACAACAACAACAAAAACAACAACAACCCACCACCACCACCACCTATTGATCACTTAGCCCGATTCTTGAGTCTGAATCCGCCGGTGTTCTCCAGTAGCACCGAGCCGATAGTTGCAGATGATTGGCTCCGCAAGATGGGAAGGGAGTTGACCACTGCAGGATGCACAGATGCAGAGAAGGTCCATTTTGCCGCACATCAGCTTGATGGACCCACAACATCATGGTGGGAGAATTTCACAACCACTTATCCTATCGACACTGTCACATGGGATCAGTTCCAGCAGGCTTTTCGTACTGCCCATGTTTCAGCAGGAGCTATGGCCATGAAGAAGCGTGAGTTTTGCAACTTGTGCCAAGGAGGACGTACAGTTGGCCAGTATGTCGATGACTTTAGTAAGTTAGCACGTTATGCCCCAGATGACGTTATTACAGATGCAGCTAAGTAGGAGAAGTTTCTGGAAGGACTGAATGATGAGCTGAGCATGCAGTTGATGGTAGCTGTTGGGTAACATAGCAGAAATTCAAAATTTTCCTACGAGTCACCAAGATCTATCTATGGAGAGACTAGCAACGAGGGGAAGGAGAGTGCATCTACATACCCTTGTAGATCGCTAAGCGGAAGCATTCAAGAGAACGGGGTTGAAGGAGTCGTACTCGTCGTGATCCAAATCACCGGAGATCCTAGTGCCAAACGGACGGCACCTCCGCGTTCAACACACGTACAGGCCGATGACGTCTCCCATGCCTTGATCCAGCAAGGAGAGAGGGAGAGGTTGAGGAAGACTCCATCCAGCAGCAGCACGACGGCGTGGTGGTGGTGGAGGAGCGTGGCAACCCTGCAGGGCTTCGCCAAGCACCGCAGGAGAGGAGGAGGACTTGGGAGAGGGGGAGGGCTGCGCCAGAACTTGGGGTGAAGCTCCCATACGCCTCCCCACTATATATAGGGGTGGAGGGGGCTGGTTTCTTGCCCTCCAAGTCCATTGGGGCGTTGGCAAAGGTGGGAGGAAAGAAATCCCATCATTTCCTTCCCCACCGATTGTTATCTCCCCTAGGGTTCCCCCTTTCCCTTCTCTCTTCTCCTTGGGACCTAGTGGGGGAGGGGCGCACCAGCCCACCTGGGGCTGGTACCCTCCCACACTTGGCCCACGCAGCCCTCTGGGGCCGGTGGCCCTACTTGGTGGACCCCCGGGACCCTCCCGGTGGTCCCGGTACATTACCGATAGCACCTGAAACTTTTCCGGTGACCAAAACAGGACTTCACATATATAAATCTTTACCTCCGGACCATTCCGGAACTCCTCGTGACATCCGGGATCTCATCCGGGACTCCGAACAACATTCGGTAACCACGTATATCTATTCCCTATAACCCTAGCGTCATCGAACCTTAAGTGTGTAGACCCTACGGGTTCGGGAACCATGCAGACATGACCGAGACAACTCTCCGGCCAATAACCAACAGCGGGATCTGGAAACCCATGTTGGCTCCCACATGTTCCATCATGATCTCATCGGATGAACCACGATGTCAAGGATTCAATCAATCCCGTATACAATTCCCTTTGTCTACTGGTATGATACTTGCCCAAGATTCGATCGTCGGTATCCCGATACCTTGTTCAATCTCGTTACTGGCAAGTCTCTTTACTTGTTCCGTAACACATCATCCCGTGATCAACTCCTTGATCACATTGTGCACATTATGATGATGTCCTACCGAGTGGGCCCAGAGATACCTCTCCGTCACACGGAGTGACAAATCCCAGTCTCAATTCGTGCCAACCCAACAGACACTTTGGAGATACCCGTAGTGCACCTTTATAGCCACCCAGTTACGTTGTGACGTTTGGTACACCCAAAGCATTCCTACAGTATCCAGGAGTTGCAAATCTCATGGTCTAAGGAAAAGATACTTGACATTAGAAAAGCTTTAGCATACGAACTACATGATCTTTTGCTAGGCTTAGGATTGGGTCTTGTCCATCACATCATTCTCCTAATGATGTGATCCCGTTATCAACAACATCCAATGTCCATGGTCAGGAAACCGTAACCATCTATTGATCAACGAGCTAGTCAACTAGAGGCTTACTAGGGATATGGTGTTGTCTATGTATCCACACCTGTATCTGAGTTTCCTATCAATACAATTCTAGCATGGATAATAAACAATTATCATAAACAAGGAAATATAATAATAACCATTTTATTATTGCCTCTAGGGCATATTTCCAACAATCTCCCACTTGCAGTAGAGTGAATAATCTAGTTCACATCATTATGTGATTGTAATGAATCAACACCCATGGGGTTTGATGATATCTCACTTGTGAGAGAGGTTATTAGTCAACGGATCTGAACCTTTCAGATCCGTGTGTGCTTTGCAAATCTTTATGTCATCTCCTAGATGCATCTACTACGCTCTATTTGGAGCTATTCCAAATAATTGTTCTACTATACGAATCCGGTTTACTACTCAGAATAATCCGGATTAGTGTCAAAGTTTGCATCGGCGTAACCATTTATGATGAACTCTTTTACCACCTCCATAATCGAGAAAATTCCTTAGTCCACTAGTTACTAAGGACAACTTTGACTGTTGTGCTGTGATCCATTCCTGGATCACTCTTGTACCCCTTGACTGACTCATGGCAAGGCACACTTCAGGTGCGGTACACAACATAGCATACTGTAGAGCCTACTTCTAAAGCATAGGGGACGACCTTCGTCCTTTCTCTCTCTTCTGCCGTGGTCAGGTCTTGAGTCTTACTTAATACTCACACCTTATGACACTGCCAAGAACTCCTTCTTTGCCGATCTATTTTGTACTCCTTCAAAATCTTGTCATGGTATGTATTCATTTGAAAGTACTATCAAGCGTTTTTTGATCTATCCTTATAGATCTTGATGCTCAATGTTCAAGTAGCTTAATCCAGGTTTTTATTGAAAAAAACACCTTTCAAACAACCCTATATGCTTTCCAGAAATTCTACAGCATTTCTGATCAACAATATGTTAACAACATATGCTCATCAGAAATTCTATAGTTCTCCCACTCACTTCTTTGGAAATACAAGTTTCTCACAAACTTTGTATAAACCGAAAATCTTTGATCGTATTCATCAAAGTGTATATTCCAATTCCGAGATGCTTACTCCAATCCTTAGAAGGATTGCTGGAGCTTTGCATACTTGTTAGCATCTTTCAGGATTGACAAAACCTTCTGGTTGTATCGCATACAACCTTTCCTCAAGAAAATTGTCAAGGAAACAATGTTTTACATCCTATCTGCAAGATTTCATAAATAATGCAGTAACTGCTAATATAATTCCAACAGACTCTTAGCATCACTACGAGTGAGAAAGTCTCATCGTAGTCAACTCCTTGAACTTGTCAAAAAACATCTTAGCGACAATTCGAGCTTTCTTAATGGTGACACTTACCATCATTGTCCGTCTTCCTTTTAGAATCCATCTGTACTCAACAGCCTTACGACCATCGAGTAGTTATTTCCAAAGTCTACACTTTGTTTTCATACATGGATCCTCTCTCGGATTATATGGTCTCGAGCCATTTGTAGGAATCCGGGCCCACCATCGCTTCTCCATGGCTCGTAGGTTCATTATTGTCTAGCAACATGACCTCCAAGACAGGATTACCGTACCACTCTGAAGTAGTACGCATCCTTGTCGACCTACGAGGTTTGGTAGTAACTTAATCTGAAGTTTCATGATCACTATCATAAGCTTCTACTTCAATTGGTGTAGGCGCCACAGGAACAACTTCCTGTGCCCTTCTACACACTAGTTGAAGTGATGGTTCAATAACGTTATCAAGTCTCCACCATCCTCCCACTATATTCTTTCGAGAGAAACTTTTCCTCGAGAAAGGACCCGTTTCTAGAAACAATCACTTTTGCTTCCGGAACTGAGACAGGAGGTATACCCAACTGTTTTTGGGTGTCATATGAAGATGCATTTATCCGCTTTGGGTTCGAGCTTATCAACCTGAAACTTTTTTCACATAAGCGTCGCAGCCCCAAACATTTAAGAAACGACAACTTAGGTTTCTTCAACCATAGTTCATACGGTGTCGTCTCAACGGAATTGCATGGTGCCCTATTTAAAGTGAATGCGGTTGTCTCTAATGCCTAACCCATAAACGATAGTGGTAATTCGATAAGAGACATCATGGTATGCACCATATCCAATAGGGTGCAGCTATGATGTTCGGACACACCATCACACTATGGTGTTCCAGGCGGTATTAGTTGTGAAACAATTTCCACAATGTCTTAATTGCATACCAAACTCATAAGTCAAATACTCATCTCTATGATCATATCATAGACATTTTATCCTGTTGTCACGACGATCTTCAACTTCACTCTGAAATTACTTGAACCTTTCAATAATTCAGATTTGTGTTTCATCAAGTAAACATACTCAGAATCTACTCAAATCATCTGTGAAGTAAGAACATAACGATATCCACTGCATGCCTCAACACTCATTAGACTGCACATGTATTACTTCCAACAAGTTGCTTTCTTGTTCCATCTTACTGAAACCGAGGCTTTTCAGTCATCTTGCCCATGTGGTATGATTTGCATGTCTCAAGTGATTGAAAATCAAGTGAGTCCAAACGGTCCATCTGCATGGAGGTTGTCGGGAGTTGGGTGCGACATATGCCAAAGGATGGCTTATCATGGTGGGAGCGAGTAGAACGTCGCCGGTGCCAGGAAACGGGATGAGGCGAAGACATGCACGCCGGCGGATCTTACCCAGCTTCGGGGCTCTCCGGGGAGATAACACCCCTACTGCTGCTCTGTGGGGTCTCCACATGATCACTAAGGCGAAGTGACTACAAGGTTGCTCCTAGAGCTGTATTCTAGAGGTAGGAGAAGGCAAGGCTAGCTCTCTCCTTCCTATATGATCTGTTCTAGTGCTAATGGATTCGAACCCTTTGCATGGGTGTCCCGGGGGGTTTATATAGGCCTACCCCCGGGGGTACAATGGTAATTCGGCTGGGCGCGGGCCCAACCGTCTGTCTCTTAGGCCGCCGTCCTCTCCGCCGACTGCTGGGGTCCACCGACTGGTGGGACTCGTCGACAGGTCCGGTACCGTAGCCACGCTTCTAATGACGCAGGCTTGGTCATGGGGTCGTGGCAACAGTGCCGCCGTCTATCGGACGATCACTGTCGCCATTCCCCGTCTTGTCTGGTTAATGGCGTGTGGCGCCCGTGGGAGGGGCTGGCCGACTCTACGGGAGCCGACTCCCACGGGTCCGTCTTCGGGGCGTATCCGCCGTCTTCTGCGCTCTCGCCGACAGGCGGGTCCCGCTGTCTTCGAGTCGTACAGGTAGGTCAGCGTGGCCACAGTGCGCTGCCCACTATGGCTGAGGTCAGGGCAGGCATGGCAACAGTGCCACGCCACGCTGGTGATCTCTAGCGATACGGCACACTGTAGCCATGCCATATCCTCGTAGGCAGAGCGTGATGGCCATGCTGTGTCCGTACCCCGCCTCGCCTATCGTGGCAAAGGTAGGTGGTGGATGGAGTCGCGGGCCCACTCTCTATAGCCGGCTTCTCTTGGAGTCGCCGGCCATGAGTCGGCTTATCTTGGAGCCCGTCTGGGACTCGGCTTATCTTGGAGTCGCCTCTGGGACTCGGCTTATCTTGGAGTTGCCTCTGGGACTTGGCTTATCTTGGAGTCGCACCTGAGACTCGGCTTGAGGGGCGTAGCCTGCCCCGATGTCTTGAAAGGTTCTGGGGCTCGGGTTAGCCTACCCGTGGCCCATTACTCCGACACTAGTCCCCGAAGCTGGTGAGGCTCCGAGAGCGATACGTCGTGGGGCCTCAACAGTTTCATTCCTCTGGTGGTGGAATCTCGGCTTCGCTTGTCGTCTTCCTTCGTGCCAATTATTTGAAGTCGGACCCGCAGAGGGCCGTCTTGCATCGTAAAGAGCTCGAAAGCCGTGGCGGGAGACCAGGCGGCGTGCCTGATACGCTTCCCCGCGGCCGCCCGCCGTGGTCCTATCGCACGGCGCCACGCGGCGAGGACAGTCTACTTGCCCACGCACGCGACGGGACGGGCCGTCAGGCGGGGCCCGCCACTACAGCGCCTCGGCACGCGAACGGATCCGTTGCGGTCGTGCGGATGGTTGGGTTTCCCACGTCGTTACTGCGCGTAGTAACTTCGTGGGGTAAATCGTGGGGGCGTGGGGTCCCGTGCGCAGTTAATCCCATGCCCGCCCCATCGGCTTCTCAGCCTTCAAGGTTAAAAGTAGGCGGGGGGGGGGGAGTGGAGCGGCAAAGCACGCGCGCCCATCTTCCCTGCTCCCCCGCCTCCTCTTGCCTCCTCTCCTCCTTCCCTTCTTATTGCCGCTGGCGAGCGGAACCACACTGCGCCAACAGCGATGAGCTCTTCCTCCGCCGCCGCGGCTTCGGCCGTGCGCTCCGGCGTGTGGGACGGCTCGGAGGTAGACGACGACCTCATCGAGTTCCTCCGCAAGACGCGCCGCCTTCCCGGTGCACACCTCGTGCGAGCCCGCGCCGTGCCGGCGAGGGAGATATCGCCGGCGCCGGAGGAGGGAGAGCGGGTCATCTTCCGCTCACACCTCATGCATGGCCTGGGGCTGCCGACGAGCGGCTTCTTCCGCTCCTTCTTGGAGTTTCACGGGCTCCAGCCACACCACCTCACTCCAAACACGGTGGTGCTGCTGGCCGCCTTCGCCACCCTGTGTGAAGGCTTTCTCGGCGTTCTCCCCACCATCGAGCTGTGGGGAGAATTCTTCTCATCCAAGCTCGGCACGCACGTCGCCGGCGTGCCGGCTCAATGCGGCGCCTTCATCGCGATGCAGCGATCGACGGCCGACAATCCATTCCCCTCCATCCCGCTGATTAAGTTGGTGAAGATGTGGTAGCGCTCTTACTTCTACGTGAAGAATGTCGCCCCAGACGGCGACTGGGTCAATCTGCCGCCTTACAAAGCCGGCGCGCCGGCTGGGAGGCTCCCTAGCTGGTCTCATCGAGTCAAGACATTGACTCCTGCCGGAACTGCCGTCGTGGCGCGACTCCGAGTCCTGACGCAGTCAGAGGGCCTGGTTGGGGCCGACTTGCTAGCCGCCTTCGTGGCGCGCCGAGTCCTCCCTCTCCAAGGCTGGCCTCATCTGATCAGTCAGATGAGCGACCACCGGGACCCGAGTCGGATGTGCACCAGGGAGATGCCCCGCTCAGAGGTGGCGAACATGGTGAACCACATCGCCAACTGCGAGCTCGGGGAAGACTGGCAGTTCGGCAAGGAGCCGTACTCGCGCGCCAACCCCCCTCCAGCGATAAGTTGCACCCCTTATTTCTTTGTTTTCTTTATAGCCGAATCCGACTTCTGATCTTCATTGGTTTCTCCGAGTTAGAACCCCATCATTCAGTCTGCAGCCGGCGTCACAAGACTGCCCCGCGAATTCGTCCCTAACCGAGCGGAGAGCGACGTCGACGACCCTGACTTGGGGGCGGCAGCGATGGAGGCCGACGCCGAAGGCGGGGGAGAAGGAGCGGGAAGCGGCCTCAGGCCCTCGGCCACCTTTGCCGACTGGCCTGAAGACGATGCCAAAGGGGAAGTCGTCCCGCGCCACCACCCAAGGGCCGGCCATTCGAGCGCGGGTTCCTCCGCCGGCTTGGCCGGCCAAGGCGGCACGAAGAGGCGCCACGCCGGGCCGAGCTCGCTTGGCGGCAAGTCGAAGAAGTTCAAGGGGGCGACCGCCGCGACCAGGCGGGAGGAGGCGGCCGCGAAGGCCAATCACTTCTGCAAGGAAGTGAAGAGGCCGCCGCTGGTTTCTGCGTAAGTGTTTCCGCCTTTGTCTTATTTTATTTTGGTGAATCTTGTCCGAGTTTCTCTTTTATACTCCCTTTTTTCTTCAGGGCTCCCCTTTCCCTCGAGACGGTCGCCGTACCCTCCGTCATGGGGTCGGCAGAGATGTCTGCCAATACTCGGTGGGTTGACCCCGCCGCCGACCTCCGGGAGGCGACAGAGCGAAAAGCGCGGGAGAAGCGCGACGAGGAGGAGGCCGACCGCCTGGAGAAGGCGGAGGCTGAGAAGGCGGCGGCCTCTGCCCAGAAGAAGTTGGAAGAGGCCGAAGCCGCCATTGCAGCGAGACGGCGAGCTGAGGTGGCCGCGCGTCGCCAATCGGCGTTGCATGTCCTCCCGCTGTCCTCTGCACCGCCGCCTCCGGAGTTCACGGGGAAGACTGGAGAAGCCGGCGCCGGGAACCCCATCGCGGAGAAGGAAAGCGGCGAAGCCTCCATGTCGGATACGCTCGTGCCACCGCCGCCTCCGCCGCCGTCTGGGAGGGCCCATGGCAAACAGCCGGCAGGCCCGCCGGCGCTGCCGACTGAGGACGAGGCCGTGGTGAGGCTACTCCTTCAAGTCGCCTCGCCAGTGCGCCACCGCCTTGAGAAGGCGACTTCAGCGCCGCGGCCCCTGGAGGTCGGTGCTGCCAGCTCGGCCATCCCAGACGCCGAGGCGACGAGCACCGCGCCCGTTGGGTGGGTGCGCGGAGGCAGCACAGGTCCGCTGAACCAGGCGCTTCTGGATGTCCAGGCGAAGCTGCGAGCCGTGGGCGACGCCCTCCAGACCTGCACGAAGGCACATCTAGCGTCGCGAGTGGCCGTCTGGGTATGTTTTCCTCTTTGATTCTTGTCTCTCTTGCTCTTCTCTGTGGGGGCGCGCCAGCGCACCCACTGGGTGTAGTCCCCGAGTTTCGGGCCGACTGCTGAGCAGGCGGCTCGGAACTCCCTCTGGCGAGTTCCAAGTATTTATCTTTGTCTGAAATGTTTATTACAGGAGTATCACAACCTCCGCGCCACTGCCTTCAACCGCAATATTGAGGAGTTGGGCAGGCGTACTGCCGATTTGACGGAGAGCTGGAGTGAGTTCTTCTTCTTCTTCGCGGGGGCGCGCTGGCGCACCCGCGGGCTGTAGTCCCCGAGATTTGGGCCGACTACTGAGCAGTCGGGCCGGATCTTCCCAGCAACCTTATTTGCTGACGACTTAACATCTCTCTCTTTCGTTCTTTAGGGGCCAACGCAACTCTTCAGGAGCAGCTGGGCGAAGTCAACACCGCCTTGGGCGCCAAGGGGAGGAATGCGGCAAGCTTGCCACGGAACGCGACCTGCTGGCTGCGCAGCTGGCCGAGCAGAAGGAGCTGCTCAAGAAGGCGCAGGACGAGGCCGAGAAGAAGGAGGCTGCTCTCCTGGCCGAGTTCGAGAGCGAGCGCTCCTCCTGGACTGACAAGGAGGCGATGCTGACCTCCGGCTTCCATGAGATCGAGGACATAGTCGATGGTGAGTTTCTTCCCTTCCTTTCTTTCTTTGGGTTTCCGACTACGCGTCGGGCTGACTTCTGATTTTTTCGACTCGCTTCTTTTTTCTGTCTTGGCAGACTTCTTCCCTGGCCACTCGCAGGCAGTCACTCAGGCCATCGAGGCTGATCGCGAGGCACGGAGGGCAAGCGGCGCGGTGATCGCCGCTAACGCCCCCATGACCGTCGACGAGCAGCTTCTGAGCATCGAGGCCCGTCTTTGTCCGGCCCATCGGCTGATGCGCCGGCTTCAGCGTGCCGGCGCCCAGGCGGTTGCCGCTTTGTGGCCAGACATGCCGGCCCTACGCACTGCCAGTCGGACTGCCGACTGGCTGGAGGTCGCAGCTGGCCGTCTTAAGGCCTGGAAGGGTTCCTCGGCCCGGGCCGGAGCACGCCAGGCCTTGGAATTCGTCAAGGCATGGTATCCGGGGCTGGACCTGGACCGTCTGGCCGCATTCCCGGTCAGAGGCCCAGGCAGAGCTGGCGGCTATGGAGGGTGCCCTTGTCGAGCGTGCGGTGGCGATCGCCGACTACACAGATACTAGTGTCTTCGTACCTGAGCGGGCTGCAGGCAGCGAGGAGGTGCCGCCACAGTGGTTCAGGATGAAACCGGACTACGGCGAGGACTCGGCAGAGGTGATCGACTCCACCACCGAGGAGGAAGGCAAGGCGGAGGACGAAGGCGAGATGGAGGCGCCAGAAGACGGAGCGGGCGACCAGCCTCAGCTCGACCGCGCCTCCAACAACTAGCCGCGTCCGACCGGGCCGGCCGCTGCTGGTGGCGATCAAGCCGAGACTGCCCAGCCGGCCGCCCCGGCGCCTGACGCCGCCGTCTCCTTCGACCCTCCGAACCCGTCTGCCGCTCCCTAGGCTGCCTTCTGGCTTTTATTTTATCTGCTCTTAGAAAGTTTTGAAGAACTTGTTAATTTGCACAATTCCACCCGCGGGGTGTATTTTGAACTTCTGTTTGAAGATTCGGCCAAGGGCCTATGCTATGTAAATATTAATCCGAGTTCTATCTTTCCTTGCTCATTGCTCCTTTGGCTTTTTCCTTTGCCGCCTTCCCCTAGTCGCCGCTTTGTCAGCCGGTCGACCGCTCCGCGGACTGCCGCTGGGCCAAATGCCTGGCTTCTTTGGAGAAGGCAAGTACTTGCCATTCATTGGAGTTTTTTTAACAAGTCGGATAGAAGGCAGCAGGCCGACTACTCACGAGTCGGTTTTGTGAAAGGGGGTTGGAAGCCGGTTTAAGCTATGTTAATGCTTTAGGTCCTTAGCCATTTTTCGTGTGAGCGCCTGTTCATCCTTACTCCTGCCCGCCAAACAGTCGCTCTGCGAGCTGCGGCTTCTGGCAGGAGACGGCTTAGGTACCGCACACTACTTGTCCGACTTTAGGAAGCATTTCATAGCGTAAGACGGCAAGTCCCCAGGCCGACTAGCCGAACCCTGGCGCCAAGCGGCGTAGCAAGGAGTAGCATACTCGAAGGCATAATTCTTATCATACAGATAATCAAAAGGGGCAGTCTTCGAGCTCGTCTCGGGGGGCCCAAAGTCTTGGTACTTTAATACAAAGGGGTAGCATGATACATACTAAATCAACTGTAAAATCTTCGAAGGAGATTTGCATTCCACGGCCGTTCCGACTCTTTGTCGGAGTCGTATCTCTTGCGTGCTCGGGGCTTCTGAGCGTCAATCAGGTAGTAGGAGTCATTGCCCAGCACTTTGCTGATAATGAAGGGGCCTTCCCAAGGTGCCGACAACTTGTGCTGGCCGGCTGTCCGCTGGATCAGTCGGAGCACAAGGTCGCCTTCTTGGAAAGATCTTGGCTTGACCTTCCTGTTGTAGTATCGGTGCAGGCTCTGCTAGTAGATGCCGGACCAGCTGAGTGCCAACAGCCGGCCCTCTTCCAGCAGATCGACACCGTCTTGACGTGCTTCTTCTGCTTCCTCCTCGGTGTACATGGTCACTCGCGGGGAGTCGAACTCTATGTCCGTTGGGATGACGGCTTGAGGAAGAAAGGCGTGAAGCCAGTTGACTTGTTTGGAGTCGTGCGCAGACTCCAGAGGACGGCTGGCAACTCCTCAAGCCAATAGTCGGCCGAACGCTCCAGTGGTTCGACCAGGCGGGGCTTGATGCCGGATAGGATGAGGCCGTTTGCTTGCTCCACCTGGCCGTTTGACTGCGGATGGGCAACGGACGCTAAGTCCAGTCGGATGCCCTGCGTCGCGCAGAAACGGGCCAAGGTGCCTTTGGCGAAATTTGTGCCATTGTCGATGATGATGCTGTGTGGTATGCCGTACCGAGTAGTGATGTCAACGATGAAAGTCACTGCAGTCGGACCATTCAACTTCTTGATGGGTTTTACTTCTATCCACTTGGTGAACTTGTCCACCGCAACAAGCAGATGAGTTAGGCCGCCTCGCGCCGTCTTGAATGGTCCCACCATGTCCAGGCCCCAAACCGCAAAGGGCCAGGCGATGGGGATGGTCTTGAGCGCGGAAGCCGGCTGGAGCGGTTTGGAACGGGATATTTGGCACCCTTTGCATTTTTGGACGAATTCCTTGGCCTCTTCTAGGGAAGTCGGCCAGAAGAAACCTTGCCGGAAGGCTTTGGCGACGAGTGCTCTTGAGGCCGCATGGTGGCCGCACTCCCCTTCATGGATGTCTATGAGAATTGCTTGGCCTTGTTCTGCCTCGACGCAGCGCTGGTAAACACCAGTGACACTGCGCCTGACCAGCTCTCTGTTGACTATGGTGTAAGCTGCTGCTCCGTGTTGCACTTGCCGTGCCAAGATTTCATCAGCTGGCAGCTCTCTATTTACTAAGAACTTGAGGATGGGCTGAGCCCATGAGGGTGCTGCTATTTCTTCAATTGCCACTATTGCAACTTGGACAAGGGTGGCTGGGCTGGGAGGCGGCGGGCTGGAGTCCGCGGCCGTTTGCTGGATCGGCGAAGTCCCCGGGCTGACTGGCGCAGTCCCCGTCCCAAGCTCTCGAGTCTTTGGGCTGACCGTCGCAGTCCCCGGGCCGAGCTCTGAAGTCCTCGGGCCGGCTTTGACTGCAGTTTTCTTGGAGCCGTCTGTAAGAACTTTCGTGTCGTCTGCTGGTGCTCTTGAGTCGGATCCGACTTCTTCGGGGGGAGCCGGCACAAAGATGGAGTCTGATTCTGGTGAGGGCTTGATAGACGGCTTGAGGAGGCGCTGAAGGGCGACGCCAGATGGTATCGCTTGGCGTGTGGAGCCGACTCGTGCCAGGGCGCCTGCTTGGTCGTTGTCATTTCTTGGCACGTGAAGGAACTCGCACCCCTCAAAATATCCGCTGAGTTACTGCACCAAGAAGCGGTAGCTCACCATGTTTGCATCTTTGGCGTCCCAGTCGCCAGACGACTGCTGGACCACCAAATCGGAGTCGCCATAGCACAGGATCCGGCGGATGCCGAGTTCTTTGGCAAGCCGAAGCCCGTGAATGAGCTCCTCGTATTCGGCAACGTTGTTGGAGGCGGCAAAGTGGATCTGCAACGCATACTTGAGCTTGTCGCCTTTAGGGGAGGTGAGGACGACGCCGGCTCCCAAACCGGTGCGCATCTTGGAGCCATCGAAATGCATCCGCCAATGAGTGGAGTCGGGTGCTGGCGGTAGGTACTGGGTCTCGGGCCAGTCGACAAGGAAGTCGGCCAGTGCTTGTGACTTGATGGCGGTGCAGGGCTGGTAGTAGATGGTGTAGGGGGGCAAATCTATGGCCCATTTGGCCACTCGGCCCGAGGCGTCTCGGCTTCCAATGATCTCGGCCAGTGGAGCTGTGCAGACCACAGTGATTGGATGCTCTTGAAAGTAAGGCTTCAACTTCTTGGCAGCAAAGTGCACGCCGTAGCACATCTTCTGGTAGTGGGGGTAGTTCTGCTTGGAGGTCGACAGTACCTCACTCAGGTAATATACTGGTCTTTGGACAGGGAGCGCCTTGCCTTCCTCCTTGCGTTCAACTACAATGACTGTGCTAACTACTCGGCTGGTGGCGGCAATGTATAGGAGCGTAGGCTCTTTGGGAGTCGGAGCCGCCAGCACAGGGGGAGTAGTCAACATCTTTTTCAACTGGAGAAATGCTTCGTCCGCCTTGTGGTTCCACTCGAAAAAGGTGGTCTTCTTCATCAGTTGGTACAAAGGGAGAGCCTTCTCGCCCAGCCGACTGATGAATCGGGTGATGGATGCCAAGCAGCCGGTGGACTTCTGCACATCTAATAGTCGGCGGGGGACTTCCATCCTCTCGATGGCTTTGATCTTTACAGGGTTGCACTCTATGCCGCGTTCAGAGACCAGGAAGCCAAGGAGCTGGCCGGCTGGTACTCCGAAGACGCACTTCTCAGGGTTGAGCTTGATCTGGAATCGGCGCAGATTCTCAAAGGTTTCTTGGAGATCTTCCAACAGTGTTCCATGCTTTTCCGTCTTCACCACCACATCGTCTATGTAGATGTGGGTGTTTCTGCCGAGTTGCTTGAGGAGACACTTCTACATGCAACGCTGAAAGGTGGCACTGGCATTCCTCAAGCCGAACGTCATAGTCAGGTAGCAGAAGGCTCCAAACGGCGTGATGAAGGCGGTCTTCAGTCTGTCTGTCGGGTTCAGCTTGATTTGGTGATACCCCGAATAGGCGTCTAAGAAGCTCAACAACTCGCATCCGGATGTGGAGTCTATCACCTGATCAATTCTTGGCAAAGCAAATGGGTCTTTGGGGCAGGCTTTGTTGAGGCTTGTGTAGTCAATACACATCCGCGACTGCTTGTTCTTCTTCAACACCAGGACCGGGTTTTCTAGCCACTCTGGAAAAAACACCTCCATAATGAAGCCGGCTGCTAGGAGTCGGGCTATCTCTTCTCCAACAACTCTTCTCTTCTCTTCGGACAGGCGGCGCAAGGGCTGCCTGACGGGTTTCGCATCAGATCGGACATGTAACTTGTGCTCGGCGAATTCCGTCGGTACACCTGGCATGTCTTTGGGGGACCATGCGAAGATGTCTCGATTCTCATGGAGGAAATCGACGAGCTCGCCTTCCTATTTGCTGTCTAGGTTCGCACCTATGACAGCGTGCCTCTCTGGGTGCTCTGGGTCCAAAGGTATCCTCTTTGTTTCTTTGGCTGGCTTGAACGAACCCTCAGCTTCCGACTCCTTGGGGTCGGGCGACATCTCTGGCTGCTTGCCGGCCATCGCCACAACCCGATCAAGGAGCCGCCTCTCAGCTACGATCACCAGGGACTCGGCCAGCCGACTGCTCTCGGCCGCGCAAGCGGACGACTTCTTATAGTCGCCAGCTATGGTCAGAATTCCCTTGGAACTCGGCATCTTCATCTTGAGGTAGGCGTAGTGGGGGACCGCCATAAACTTGGCCAGAGCAAGTCGGCCAAGCAATGCTTGGTATGGGCTTTCAAGGTCCACCACTTCAAACCAAACTGGCTCTCGGCGGAAATGATCTTTGTCTCTGAAGAGGATGTCTATCATAATCTAGCCAATTGGTGAGCAGGAAAGGCCAGGTACAATGCCGTGAAAAACAGTTCTGCTGCTTTGAAGCTGTCTTTGTTTGATTCCTAATTTCTCCATGGTATCCTTGTACAGGATGTTGATGCTACTACCTCCGTCTATCAACACTCGTGAGAAGCGAGCGGCCCGCCTATCAGTGGCGAAGGTGGCACTCAAAACCAAGGCATAGGAGCCTGGATTCGGCATCACCTCTAGGTGATCAGCTCTGCTCCAACTGATAGGCCTCTCGGACCAATGCATAAACTCTGGAGTATCTGATGCTACTGCGTTTACTTCTTGCTGCTGCTGCCGTCTGCTGCGCCGATCATCAGCCACACTGGTGAACACCATGTAGGCTCCGTGCTCCTCTGGATACTCATCTTGTACAGCGCCGACTGGCTTGGCAGCCGGCTGCTGGGGCGGCGGTGGAGGCGGCAGCCCAGCAGGCGGAGGAGGAAGGAGGCCGTCCCCCTTGGTGATTCTGGTGAGCCAGTGGCATTTCCGGGTGGTGTGGTTTGACGGCTTCGCGCCGCTATTGAACTTGCAGGGACCATCCAGAGTCTGCTCGTAAGAGAAGGCCGGCAACCAATTGGACTTGCCGCCTTTCTGTCGCTTCGCCGGAGGCTGCACCTCCAGTTGTTGGTCTTCAACCGTCGCAACCTGTCGGCTGTTGGAAGCCGGCTGCGGGGCCTTGCGCTTGTGATCATTCTGCTACTGTCGCCGACTGGTGTCTCCAGCTGGAGTTCTGGGAGCTTGTGGGGCCATTTTACCAGTCGCACTAACCTGAATCTCTGTCTTCATGGAGGAGTCGGCCGTGGCATATTTGTCTGCTATGACCAGCAGCTCGTCGAGGGTTTCCGGCTCGTCGCAGAGGAGCTTGTGCTTGAGGAGGGTGCCTTCTCTGCACCCGGTGGTGAAGTACTCGATAGCTTGCACCTGGTGCACGCCCTCGCAAGAGTTCTGGAGCTCGCCCCAGCGTGTGAGGTAATCGCGAGTTGATTCGTCAGGACCTTGTACGCACAAGGAGAGCTGACGCGGCTTGGGGGGTCGCTTGTACGTGCTTGTGAAGTTGCGGATGAAGGCCTCGGTGAAGTCAACCCAGCTGTTGATGCTGCGGGGCTTCAGACTATTTAACCATGTCCGGGCCGTACCCTGCAGCATGAGTGGAACATACTTCACGGCAACACGCTTGTTGCCGTTTGCTATATTGACGGCCGTGGAGTAGTCAACTAGCCAATCTTCTGGCTTCACGGAGCCGGTGTACTTGGGCGTGTCTCGGGGGAGCGTGAACCCTTTGGGAAAGGGCTCGTCTCGAATGCGGGGTCCGAAGTAGGGGGGACCCAGCTCGTCTTCTTCTTCCAGCACCAGGGATCGGTGGAGTCGGTCGATCCGGTGGCGGGCATCGTTCTCTCCGACTCCCTCTCGGCGGCCAAGGCGGTCGCCGAGAGTCGGATGCTCAACAGGCGGCGGGGAGACTCGTCTTTCTCTTCGTGGTGGGGGAGGCAGATAGTCGCCCTGCCGTTCCACTGCTCTTGGGCGGCCATCTTGGTCGCGCTCGATGGTGATGCGAGTCTGACTGTGGCTGACAGCCGGATCCTTCTCTTTTCTTCCGCGGACACCGCCAGTCGGCGTCCGAGACGTCGCGCCTTGATCTCGGCAGGGAGGCAAGTTGTCGTTTTGTCGTTGCGGCGCCTCCGTGCGGCAGCCGGCTTCGTTCTACGCGGCAGCCGCTTTGAGGAGCCGCTGGACCCGCTCGGTCATCAGGCGGTGCTCTTCACCTTCGAAGTTGTCTAGCTCGTCTGCCGCCGCCTGGGCGGCGCAGATGTTCTCCGCAGGCGTGGCATACACGGGGCAATCGGCCCCGAACAGGTTGGCGATGGCCACGCCGCATTGCCGGACCGTGCCGAGGCGGCTAGGCCCAGTCGGGGCCGGCATGCCGCCCACAACACGATCCATCTCGCGCTGGTAGGCTTCTGACAAGCGTCTCATGCTTGCCAGCTTCTTCGCACTTTCGACAAGCTAAAGGCAGCGTGCCTCCAGCGTCTTGGCATCAGCGTCCTCCAGGATGGGCGCGGTCAGGTCTCGCAGAGCCGCGTCGAGTGGGTCGTGAGCTCCTTCACCGAAGTGTTCGCCATGACTGATAACGAGCACCTCCATGACGGCGCTTCCACCGCTCTCCTCGGGAGGGAGCGGCTCGTCGTAGACCACCACGTTGGTGGGGAATGTGTCGAGCGACACGCTGTCAGAGCCGACCAGCATCGGGTCGGTGGAGCCTACGGACTCCAAGTCCACGGCGGGCTTGCCGGCAACATGGAGTTGATCGAGAAGGACCGTGAGGAGGCTTTCGGGGCCACCCGTGCCTGCGTCGGACGTAGGCTCGTCGGAGATGCAAACCTCGCCAAGAAGATCGGTGAGGCAGCTCGCTGCACAGGCGTCGTCATTGCCATGCAGCGCGTCAGGGCAAGCGCCATCGGGCTTGCCGGGCTGGCTACGCTCGCTGGGGAGGAAAAGGGTTCCCGTCCGGAGCAGGTCTCCGGACGACGGTGCACCTCGCCCCACGGTGGGCGCCAAATGTCGTGGTATTCTCACAAAGGGTGCAAGACGACATATGCCACAAGGTGGCTTCGTGTGAGGGCAAGACTGCTGCCGGAATATCCAGGGACGGGTATGCGAGTAGCACTCGCTAGTTTACCCAGGTTCGGGGCTCTCCGGAGAGATAACACCCCTACTCCTGCATGTCTGAGTATATCTGGTATATCTGGTATAGAGTTTCCTGGAGCTGTATCTGAGGTCAGTGCCATAGGCATCTGGCATCTGGCCTCGTATATGCATATGAGCACAAGTATGTGCTTAACTGTGGGTGGATGGATGAATGGATGTGTGTGTGTGCTAGCTATGCATGCGTGAGTGTGTGTCCAGGGAGCCTTGTGGCCGTGAGTGTGTGGATGGATGGATGGCTAACTATATATAGTGGGAGCTAGATTAGGATGTAAGCCATGTAGACATGGTAGCTAGCTAGCTAGTGGCATGGTGGGGTGTCACACTTGTCCCCTGGGTCACTTCATAAATAGTGCCCAGGGACAAGTGTCACTGTACATGATGGCTGGGGTGACACGTGAATAGTGCTCGGGTACATCCATCTCGTCGGTGTCTCGTCGATGTCAGGTCAGGCTGCAGTCGGCAGCCGGCTGGTTGGCATAGTCGGCAGCCGACTGGTTGGCGCAGTCGGCAGCCGGCAACCGGCCAGGTAGGGCAGTCGGACGGGGAGCCGGCAGGAGCGGCCGGGCAGTCGGACTGAGGGGCTTTGCTAGCCCCGATGTCTTGAATAGTCTTACCGTCTTCGGGGTACCCGTCGCCAATTACTCCGACATCCATTTTACTGAAAACGAGGTTTTCAATCATCTTGCCCATGTGGTATGATTTGCATGTCTCAAGTGATTCAAAATCAAGTGAGTCCAAACGGTCCATTTGCATGGAGTTTCTTCATGCGTATACATCAATAGACATGGTTCGCATGTCTCAAACTTTTCAAAAACGAGTGAGTCCAAGGATCCATCAACATGGAGCTTCTTCTTGCGTTTTATGACTTACATGGCAGTGCTACAAGTAGGTGGTACTATCATTACTATCTTATATCTTTTGGCATGAACGTGTGTATCACTACGATCGAGATTCGATAAACCATTCATTTTAGGCGCAAGACCATTGAAGGTATTATTCAAATAAACAGAGTAACCATTATTCTCCTTAAATGAATAACCATATTGCGATAGACATAATCCAATCATGTCTATACTCAACACAAACACCAAATAACAATTATTTAGGTTTAACACCAATCTTGATGGTAGAGGGAGCGTGCGATGCTTGATCATATCAACCTTGGAAACACTTCCAACACATATCGTCAGCTCACCTTTAGCTAGTCTCCTTTTATTCCGTAGCTTTTATTTCGAGTTACTAATACTTAGCAACCGAACCGGTATCCAATACGCTGGTGCTACTAGGAGTGCTAGTAAAGTACACATTAACTTAATGTATATCCAATATACTTCCGTCGACCTTGCCTGCCTTCTTATCTACCAAGTATCTAGGGTAATTCTGCTCCAGTGGCTGTTCCCTTTATTACAGAAGCACTGAGTCTCGGGTTTGGGTTCAACCTTGGGTTTCTTCACTAGAGCAGCAGCTGATTTGCCGTTTCATGAAGTATCCCTTTCTTGCCCTTGCCCTTCTTGAAACTAGTGGTTTTAACTAACCATCAACAATTGATGCTCCTGCTTGACTTCTACTTTCGCGGTGTCAAACATCGCAAATATTTCAAGGATCATCATATCTATCCTTGATATGTTATAGTTCATCACGAAGCTCTAGTAGCTTGGTGCAATGACTTTGGAGAAACATCACTATCTCATCTGGAAGATCAACTCCCACTCGATTCAAGTGATTGTTGTACTCAGACAATCTGAGCACAAGCTCAACGATTGAGCTTTTCTCCCTTAGTTTGCAGGCTAAGAAAATCGTCGGAGGTCTCATACCTCTTGACGTGGGCACGAGCCTGAAATCCCAATTTCAGCCCTCGAAACATCTCATACGTTCCGCGACGTTTCAAAATCGTCTTTGGTGCCTCAACTCTAAACCGTTTAACTGAACTATCACGTAGTTATCAAAACGTGTATGTCAAATGTTCGCAACATCCACAGATGACGTTCGAGGTTTAGCACACCGAGCGCTGCATTAAGGACATAAGCCTTCTACGAAGCAACAGGACAATCCTCAGTTTACGGACCCAGTCCGCATAATTGCTACTATCAACTTTCAACTAAATTTTCTCTAGGAACACATCTAAAATAGTAGAACTAAGCGCGAGCTACGACATAATTTGCAAAAACCTTTTGACTATGTTCAGGATAATTAAGTTCATCTTATGAACTCCCACTCAGATAGACATCCCTCTAGTCATTTAAGTGATTACATGATCCGAGTCAACTAGGCCGTGTCCGATCATCACGTGAGACGGACTAGTCATCATCGGTGAACATCTTCATGTTGATCGTATCTACCATACGACTCATGCTCGACCTTTCGGTCTCTTGTGTTCTGAGGCCATGTCTGTACATGCTAGGTTCGTCAAGTCAATCTAAGTGTTTCGCGTGTGTAAATCTGGCTTACACCCGTTGTATGTGAACGTAAGAATCTATCACACCCGATCATCACGTGGTGCTTCGAAACGACGAACTTTCGCAATGGTGCACAGTTAGGGGGAACACTTTCTTGAAATTTTAATGAGGGATCATCTTATTTACTACCGTCGTTCTAAGCAAATAAGATGCATAAACATGATAAACATCACATGCAATCAAAAAGTGACATGATATGGCCAATATCATTTTGCTCCTTTTGATCTCCATCTTCAGGGCTCCATGATCATCATCGTCACCGGCATGACACCATGATCTCCATCATCGTGTCTCCATGAAGTTGTCTCGCCAACTTATTACTCCTACTACTATGGCTACCGGTTAGCAATAAAGTAAAGTAATTACATGGCGTTGTTCAATGACACGCAGGTCATACAATAAATAGAGACAACTCCTATGGCTCATGCCGGTTGTCATACTCATTGGCATGCAAGTCGTGATTCCTATTACAAGAACATGATCAATCTCATACATCACATATCATTCATCACATTCTTCTTGGCCATATCACATGACATAGCATACCCTGCAAAAACAAGTTAGACGTCCTCTAATTGTTGTTTGCATGTTTTACGTGGCTGCTATGGGTTTCTAGCAAGAACGTTTCTTACCTACGCAAAAACCACAATGTGATATGTCAATTGCTATTTACCCTTCATAAGGACCCTTTTCATCGAATCCGATCCGACTAAAGTGGGAGAGACTGGCACCCGCTAGCCACCTTATGCAACAAGTGCATGTCAGTCGGTGGAACCTGTCTCACGTAAGAGTACGTGTAAGGTCGGTCTGGGCTGCTTCATCACACGATGCCGCCGAATCAATATAAGACTAGTAACGTAAGCATATTGAACAAAATCAACGCCCACAACTACTTTGTGTTCTACTCGTGCATAGAAACTACGCATAAACCTAGCTCTGATACCACTGTTGGGTAACGTAGCAGAAATTCAAAATTTTCCTATGAGTCACCAAGATCTATCTATGGAGAGACTAGCAACGAGGGGAAGGAGAGTGCATCTACATACCCTTGTAGATCGCTAAGCGGAAGCATTCAAGAGAACAGGGTTGAAGGAGTTGTACTCGTCGTGATCCAAATCACCGGAGATCCTAGTGCCGAACGGACGGCACCTTCGCGTTCAACACACGTACAGCCCGGTGACGTCTCCCATGCCTTGATCCAGCAAGGAGAGAGGGAGAGGTTGAGGAAGACTCCATCCAGCAGCAGCACGACGGCGTGGTGGTGGTGGAGGAGCGTGGCAATCCTGCAGGGCTTCGCCAAGCACCGTAGGAGAGGAGGAGGACTTGGGATAGGGGGAGGGTTGCGCCAGAACTTTGGGTGAAGCTCCCATGCGCCTCCCCACTATATATAGGGGTGGAGGGGGCAGGTTTCTTGCCCTCCAAGTCCATTGGAGCGTTGGCAAAGGTGGGAGGAAAGAAATCCCATCATTTCCTTCCCCACCGATTGTTATCCCCCCTTTTTAGGGATCTTGATCTTATCCCTTCGGGATATGATCTTATTCCTTCTAAGGGGGGATCTTGGTGCGCCTTGACCAGGGGTGTGGGGCCTTTCCCCCACTACCCACGTTCATGTGGGTCCACCCATGTAGGTGGGCCCCACTCCAGAACCTTCTAGAACCTTCCCGGTACAATACCAAAAAATCCCGAACATTTTCCGGTGGCCAAAATAGGACTTCCCATATATAAATCTTTACATCCGGACCATTCCGGAACTCCTCGTGACGTCCGGGATCTCATTCGGGACTCCGAACAACATTCGGTAACTGCACACTAATTCCCATAACAACTCTAGCATCACCGAACCTTAAGTGTGTAGACCCTACGGGTTCGGGAACCATGCAGACATGACCGAGACAACTCTCCAGCCAATAACCAACAGCGGGATCTGGATACCCATGTTGGCTCCCACATGTTCCACGATGATCTCATCGGATGAACCACGATGTCGAGGATTCAATCAATCATATATTCAATTCCCTTTGTCTAGCGGTATAGTACTTGCCCGAGATTCGATCGTCGGTATCCCGATACCTTGTTCAATCTCGTTACCGGCAAGTCTCTTTACTCGTTCCATAACACATCATCCCGTGATCAACCCTTTGGTCACATTGTGCACATTATGATGATGTCCTACCGAGTGGGCCCGGAGATACCTCTCCGTCACACAGAGTGACAAATCCCAGTCTCGATTCGTGCCAACCCAACAGACACTTTCGGATATACCCGTAGTGTACCTTTATAGCCACCCAGTTACGTTGTGACGTTTGGTACACCCAAAGCATTCCTACGGTATCCGGGAGTTGCACAATCTCATGGTCTAAGGAAATGATACTTGACATTAGAAAAGCTTTAGCATACGAACTACACGATCTTTGTGCTAGGCTTAGGATTGGGTCTTATCCATCACATCATTCTCCTAATGATGTGATCCCGTTATCAATGACATCCAATGTCCATGGTGATGAAACCATAACCATCTATTGATCAACGAGCTAGTCAACTAGAGGCTTACTAGGGACATGGTGTTGTCTATGTACCCACACATGTATCTGGGTTTCCTATCAATACAATTATAGCATGGATAATAAACGATTATCATGAACAAGGAAATATAATAATAATAACTAATTTATTATTGCCTCTAGGGCATATTTCCAACAGTAGCAACCTTCAACAATTACCAGGAGTTGGTAGATAGAGTTCTTATGATTGAAGGGAAGCAGCAGCAGATTGACAGCCGCAAGAGGAAGTATGGACAAGGGGAGTACAATTCTGGAGCTCAGCAGAAGCCTCGTTTTACCCCGAACTCGGGAGGACATTTTCAGCATACCCATGGAGGAGGTAGTTCGCACAACCATAGTGGCCCCAAGAATGGTAATGGGAATGGAGGAAGCAATGGACAGAACCGCACCAACCCATCAACACCAGCCAAGAGGGATCTGGCCCACATCACCTGTTACAAATGCCAGAAGACCGGACATTATGCCACTGAATGTCCTGAAGCAAAGAATGGAAACGGCAATGAAAGCTCTAGGAAGAAGCCCAACCCTTTCAACAAAAGACAAGTGAACCACGTGAGCATGGAGGAGGTTGAAGCCCAGCCAGATGCAGTAATAGGTAAGTTTTTGGTTAAGTCATTTACTGCAATCGTTCTTTTTGATACTAGTGCATCTCATTCATACATATCAAGGGGATTTGTGGATAAGTATAAACTACCAACCCAAGCCCTTAGGCCACCCATGTTAGTAACCTCGCCAGGAGCAGAGTATATGGCTAGTCTATGGTGTGATTGGTTACCATTAAGGATTGGTAACTACGTGTTTCCCTCAGACCTAATAGTATTGGAATCACAAGGACTAGATGTGATATTAGCCATGGATTGGTTATCGAAGTATGGAGGGATGATGAACCACAAGTATAGGGGATCTATCATAGTCCTTTCGATAAGTAAGAGTGTCGAACCCAACGAGGAGCAGAAGGAAATGATAAGCGGTTTTCAGCAAGGTATTCTCTGCAAGTACTGAAATAAGTGGTAATAGATAGTTTTGTGATAGGATAAATTGTAACGAGCAAAAAGTAACAAAAGTAAATAAAGTGCAGCAAGGTGGCTCAATCCTTTTTGTAGCAAAGGACAAGCCTGGACAAACTCTTATAATAGGAAAAATGCTCCCGAGGACACATGGGAATATCGTCAAGCTAGTTTTCATCACACTCATATGATTCGCGTTCGGTACATTGATAATTTGATATGTGGGTGGACCGGTGCTTGGGTACTGCCCTTACTTGGACAAGCATCCCACTTATGATTAACCTCTATTGCAAGCATCCGCAACTACAACAAAAGTATTAAGGTAAACCTAACCATAGCATGAAACATATGGATCCAAATCAGCCCCTTACGAAGCAACGCATAAACTAGGGTTTAAGCTTCTGTCACTCTAGCAACCCATCATCTACTTATTACTTCCCAATGCCTTCCTCTAGGCCCAAATAATGGTGAAGTGTTATGTAGTCGACGTTCACATAACACCACTAGAGGTTAGACAACATACATCTTATCAAAATATCGAACGAATACCAAATTCACATGACTACTAATAGCAAGACTTCTCCCTTGTCCTCAGGAACAAACGTAACTACTCACAAAGCATATTCATGTTCATAATCAGAGGGGTAATATTGTGCATAAAGGATCTAAACATATGATCTTCCACCAAATAAACCAACTAGCATCAACTACAAGGAGTAATCAACACTACTAGCAACCTACTAGCACCAATCCCGGACATGGATACAAGAATTGGATACAAGAGATGAACTAGGGTTTGGAGATGAGATGGTGCTGGTGAAGATGTTGATGGAGATTGTCCTCTCCCGATGAGAGGAGCATTGGTGATGACGATGGTGATGATTTCCCCCTCCCGGATGAAGTGTCCTCGGCAGAACAGCTCTGCCGGAGCCCTAGATTGGTTCCGCCAAGGTTCCGCCTCGTGGCGGCGGAGTCTCGTCCCGAAAGGTTCTTGAGGGAGTTCTGGATTAGGGGGTGTCCGGATAGCCGAACTATCATCTTTGGCCGGACTCCTGGACTATGAAGATACAAGATTGAAGACTTTGTCCCGTGTCCGGATGGTACTTTCCATGGCGTGGAAGGCAAGCTTGGCGGTACGGATATGTAGATCTCCTACCATTGTAACTGACTCTGTGTAACCCTAACCCTCTTCGGTGCCTATATAAACTGGAGGGTTTTAGTCCGTAGGACGAACAACAATCATACCATAGGCTAGCTTCTAGGGTTTAGCCTCTCTGATCTCGTGGTAGATCTACTCTTGTACTACCCATATCATCAATATTAATCAAGCAGGAGTAGGGTTTTACCTCCATCGAGAGGGCCCGAACCTGGGTAAAAACATCGTGTCCCTTGTCTCCTGTTACCATCCGCCTAGACGCACAGTTCGGGACCCCCTACCCGAGATCCGCCGGTTTTGACACCGACATTAGTGCTTTCATTGTGAGTTCCTCTGTGCCGTCACCATCAGGAAGGATGCCTCATCCCGTCTTTAAAGACGGCACTGTTGCTAAAGGAGCTTTGGCTATCGGCCAAACTCTCCGGCTAGGCGGTTTCCTTATGACCGCCTGTCCGGCCACCGCGCCGATGATGACTTCTCGGGTCATCGAAAGCAATCTTCACGTTAGCTCGGAACTCGCCGAGCAGTTAGATCCGATGGAGCTCTCTTCCGTAAACGAGCTCTTAGATCGCATCGCCGCCCTGGGAGTCGCTACAGACTACGATCAGATTGGGCTAAAACCGATCTAAGAGAGATCAATTCTCCCCAGGTTACCCACCACGTTGTCGTGGTTGAGGAGCAATACGGCGACCCTTCCTCTATTTTAAGGACTAGCTATGTCCGAATTCCCGATCCCTCCATGCCAGATTCCCGCGGAGGGGAGGACGTAACTCAAGCCCTGAACCTAAAGTCAGGCAGCAGGCTAGATGCATTGGACAACATCCAAGAACCCAAGCTTCCGAGTTTGGAAACTTCTTGGCCCCTGAGCCTGAGATTGGATGGTGTTCCGGATTTAATTCCACCCGCCCACCCAAACATAAGCGATCTAACCCAAATCCGGCAAGAGCCCACAGAAACAGTACACCATTACTGGGCCAGATTCCTCCTGGTTATGAACAGGATAAAGGACTGCTGTGAGGAGGATGCGATTACATTCTTCCGTAATAATTGCACGGACAAGGGAATCCTCAACACTGTAAGTCGTCGTGAAATTACATGCTTCGCTGACTTGGCGTCCATAGTATGAAAGTACTGTGAGATGGAAAGCGCCTGGAAAACCGAAATCAATTTTTGGGACAATCCGGCCCTGAATACAACCCCAGTCCGAAATAAAAGGGTGCATCATCGCCAGGCACCTGGGTTAAATAACAAAAAGCAAAAACCCTTTATAGGGCATGGAACCGTACTGGAGGAATGTCTCAATGGACCCTGCAAAATTCATAGTACAGAGGGCGCCACTCCAACTCATAGCCTTAGAGCATGTTGGATACTACGGCAGGTGGCCAAAAGTGGTGAAGAGCTTCAAGCTCCAGAGCATCAGCCCAAGGATACCAGTACGGTATTAACAGTCTTCGAGACTTTCGCATCAAATAATATGCGGAAACGAACACTCCGCAGCCTTGCCGAAGTCTACCAAGTAGCAACAATAAACCCATGGAGTGACATGGCTATTACCTTTAATGCCAGTGACGAACCTACATTCCGAACAGCCCGAGCACCAGCCGCACTGGTCCTTAGTCCAATAGTGGACGGCTTTCGCCTCACAAAGGTACTCATGGACGGTGGTAGCGGATTGAACCTCATTTACGAGGAAACCCTCCGAAAAATGGAAATAGATTGGAGCCGCATTGAGCGAAGCAGCACAACCTTTAGAGGAATAATCCCCAGTCGGGAAGCATGTTGTACAGGAAAAATCACACTGGATGTGGTATTCGGCACGCCGGATAATTACAAGTCTGAGGAGGTCACATTTCAAGTGGCCCCGTTCAGCAGCGGATATCACGCTCTATTAGGGCGAGAGGCATTCACAATTTTTCAAGCTATACCCCATTACGGGTACATGAAGCTCAAAATGCCCGGGCCCAACAGAATCATCACTCTTGCTAGTGACCCGGACATAGCACTCCGCACCGAAAATAAGACAGCCGCACTGGCCCTTGAGGCACTATCTGAAGCCCTAGCGGCCGAAGAACTCACTGCATTGCGCTCCACGGTGAATAGGGATGATGTGATACTCGATAAGAGATCCAAGTCCACCTCCTTTAAACCAGCGGATGAAATAGTCAAATTCCAAGTATATCCAACGGACCCTACAAAAACGGCCTCCATCGGGGCATAATTAAACCCTGATGTAGACGCCGCACTACGAGAATTCCTACGCGAAAATTGGGACATTTTTGCCTGGCACCCTTCAGACATGCCAGGAATCCCACGCCGGCTGGCCGAACACAGCCTAAACATCCTAAAAGGATTCAAGCCAGTCAAACAGGCTCTTCGGCGTTTCTCCGAACCCAAGAGATAGGCCATGGGAGAGGATCTAGCCAAATTATTGGAGGCCGGATTCATCAGAGATATAAAACATCCGGACTGGCTAGCAAACCTGGTGATGGTACCAAAGAAGGACAAATCCTGGCGCCTATGCGTCGATTTTAAGGACCTCAACAAGGCTTGCCCAAAGGATCCCTTCCCACCCCCCCCCCCCCGCATCGATCATATTATCGACGCTACGGCAGGACACGATTCATTGTGTTTCCTCGATGCATACTCCGGCTACCACCAAATTAAGATGGCAGAGCCCGACCAGGCCGCTACGGCATTCATCACCCCATACGGCCCATTTTGCTTCAACACAATGCCCTTTGGGCTCAAAAACGCCGATGCAACATATCAGCGCATGATTCAGACATGTCTGGCAAACCAGATCGGCAAAACAGTGGAGGCATACGTAGACGATGTGGTCGTCAAAACCAAGCACGTCGAAACTCTAGTAGACGATTTGAGGCTCACGTTCGATAATCTCCAAACATATGACATTAAGCTTAACCCGGAAAAATGCGTTTTCGGCGTACCAACCAGAAAGCTCTTGGGCTTCATTGTATCCGGTAGAGGAATTGAAGCAAACCCAGCCAAGATCCGAGCTCTGTCACAATTGGATATCCCAAAGGACCTCAAACAAATACAAAAATTGACGGGATGCATGGCGGCCCTAAGCCGCTTTATCTCCCATTTAGGAGAAAAGGTGTTGCCTCTTTATCACCTCCTCCGACGCACCGAACACTTCGAGTGGACGGATGCCGCCACGGCCGGACTCGAAGAAATAAAAGCCATATTGGCAACAAACCCGGTCCTGGCCACGCCCAACATGGGCGAACCAATGCTATTATATATCGCGGCAACTCATCAAGTTGTGAGCGCAGTGCTCGTTGTCGAATGAGAAACGGACGGACACAAGTTCCCCCTTCAAAAACCAGGTTACTACGTGTCCACTGCCCTAACTCCATGCAAGTCACGGTACCCGCATTATCAAAAGATACCGTACGCGGTGTTCATGGCATCCCGGAAGATGCGACACTACTTTCAAGAGTGTTTGATAACAGTAGCCTCCGAAGTACCTCTTAATGACATTATAAACAACCACGACGCGATGGGCCGGATTGCCAAATGGGCCATTGAGCTCCTCCCATTCGACATAACCTATAAGCCACGGTGAGCTATTAATTCGCAAGTTTTTTCCGACTTCGTCGCCGAATGGACTGAAGCCGAACTCCCTAAAGAGTACGGCGCATATTCCAACTGGATAATGCACTTCGACGGCTCCAAAATGTTGGCCGGTCTGGGGGCTGGTGTCGTTTTGACATCCCCAACCGGAGATACGGTTCAATACATACTCCAGATAATGTATACGGACTCCAACAACGCACCCGAATACAAGGCCCTTCTACATGGCCTCCGGATGGCAGTCTCCATGGGCATTCAACGCCTAGAGATGCGTAGGGATTCGAACCTCGTGATATCCCAAATAAATGGAGACTTCGATGCCAAGGATCCGAAAATGGAAGCTTATCGCAACGCCGTCCTAAAAATGTCAGCTCGGTTTGAATGGCTCGAATTTCACCATATAGCCCGGGATAAATCCCAGGCAGCAGACGTATTGGCGCGCATTGGCGCAAAGCACGATGTCGTCCCTCCCAACATCTTCCTAGAGAGGCTGTTCAAGCCATCCGTACTATGGGAGGGGGAATTTGGAAATAACAACCCGGACCCAACCGCACTGCCCGACGCCGAACATTCTGACACAATTGGTGGTTCTGCCAACAAAGTAACATCTTCAGCCCACAGAATAATGGCAGTCATTGCCCCGTGGATGGAACCATTCCTAGCCTACCTAACCAGGCAGGAACTCCCCGAGGACCAAAACGAGGCCCGCTGCATAGTGCGGCGATCTAAAGCCTATAAGGTCCATGAGGGAGATCTTTACAAGAAAAGCACAACCGGAGTCCTTCAAAGGTGTATCTCCAAAGAGGAAGGGCGGAACCTTCTGGCTGAAATTCATGCCGGACTCGGCAGGCACCACACCGCAGCCCGGGCCCTTGTAGGCAAGTCCTTCCGTACAGGATTTTATTGGCCGACGACCCGGGCAGATGCTCAGGACTTAGTCCAACGATGCGTCGGTTGCCAGCTCTTTGCTAATCAAAGCCACATGCCACCCACCGCCCTCAAAACTATACCCATAACCTGGTGTCGTGGTTCTAAGTCTGACAGTAGAGTGGGGGTAGGTATGGAGAGGCAAGGTCCTAGCTATGGAGAGGTTGTAAACACAAGATGATGTACGAGTTCAGGCCCTTCTCGGAGGAAGTAAAAGCCCTACGTCTCGGAGCCCGGAGGCGGTCGAGTGGATTATGTGTATATGGATTACAGGGTGCCGAACCCCTCTGCCTGTGGAGGGGGGTGGCTTATATAGAGTGCGCCAGGACCCCAGCCAACCCACGTAATGAAGGGTTTAAGGTACATTAAGTCTGGGGCGTTACTGGTAACGCCCCACATAAAGTGTCTTTACTATCATAAAGTCTACTTAATTACAGACCGTTGCAGTGCAGAGTGCCTCTTGACCTTCTGGTGGTCGAGTGAGTCTTCGTGGTCGAGTCCTTCAAGTCAGTCGAGTGAGTCCCTCGTAGGTCGACTGGAAGGTGATCTCTTCTAAGGGTGTCCTTGGGCAGGGTACTTAGATCAGGTCTGTGACCCTACCCTAGGTACATGACTCCATCATTAGCCCCCGAATGGATTGAGGCTTGAGTGATGAAGGAGTTGATGTTGTTTCCGATTAGCCTTCGCATACTGGTCGTGCGTTGTTTTGAACCAAAAAATCTCTTTGTTGATAGTGAGCAACTTTTCTTCAGTCGACTCGATCCATTCTTTTCTTTCGTCGAGTGATCTTTTGGACTTCGCCGATTTCCGAGCGACGGATCGCAGGAAATCCCGCGTCTGGCAGACCGATCTGCCGTTCGCGGATTCCGCGGGATACGAAATTTGGGGAAGCGCGCGAAGCGGGGCGGACCGCGGCGCTCGGATGGGACAGGGCATAGACGCCTCGATCCCCGCGCCGCTTTTTTCGCCACGTATCACGTCCGCGCAACTGTTCAGGATATGATTAGATCGACCGGGCCCACCTGTCATCCACTCGGAAGGGATCTTATAAATGCGCCCGGCGAGGGTTTTTTGAGCAGTGCCTCAGCATTCTCTCTCTGCTCCCTTCGTCTCCGCCCAACGCGCTCGCTCTCGCCTCCGCACAACTTCTCCTCGCGCGTCTCGCCGGCAGCCATGGTCAAGGAGAAGACGGCGGCGCTGGAACGCGCGAAGAAGGCGTCGGCGACGGAGAAGGCGAAGGGGAGATCCACCAGTCGCGGCGGGTCTTCGTCTAGATCTCGCCTGCCGAAAGGCTGGCTCCAGGGAGATTGGATCCAATCGACCATCACGGAGAAGGATCTCCTCGACATGGCCAACGAGGGCCTGATCCCTCATGGAGCTGCAAGGCTTCCGGGGAAAGAGTGGCAGCCCCAGCCGGAAGAGGGTGAGTGCGTGCTTCTGGCTACCCATGTCGACCGCGGATTTTCTTTGCCGCCGAGCATTTTCTTCCGTGGTTTCTTGAACTTCTTTGGAGCGCAACTCCACCACTTCACCCCGAATTCTATCGCCTATCTTGCCGCGTTTGTGTCCATGTGTGAGAGTTTTCTGGGTTGTCGACCGCATTGGGGCTTGTTCAAGCACATATTCACGTGTCGCTCTCAGACCGTGAAGAAGGCGAGCCCAGGCGACGAAAAAACCCGAGTTGTCCAAATGTGTGGGGGTCTGGGGATCCAGGTGAGGAACAAGAGCACCTTCCCAGCCATGACATTTCCCGAGTCAGTCAGAGGCTGGCAGTCGACCTGGTTCTACTGCCAGGATCAGCCGACGCCGGGGCAGTCGAGTGGACTCCCTCAGTTCACCATGGGCCGAGTGAACAAGCCCTCCTCTCTGAAGGTGATTCCGGAGGAGAAAGCTGACGTGAAGATGCTGATGGAGCGTGTAGTTCAGTTGGTTCGGGAGGGAGTGACGGGTATGGATCTCCTGGAGGTTTTTCTTAGGCGTCGTATCCAGCCTCTTCAGTTCCGGAGCCATTGCATGTGGTTGTACTGCGGGACTGAGGATGAGACTCGGGTCAATCCAGAAGCAGTCGACGATGCCACTCTGGAAAGGTGGATGGCCGCTGTTACTGGGAACAAGGATAACCCTCGCGGAGCCAGAAGGATTCCTCCACTCGACCACCACAGTGATCCAAACAAGGTATGTCTGCTCCACTTCCCATTGTATTCTTGTCACATTTATTTCTGTTTTCTCTGCCGATCGGTCGACTGATCTTTGTCTTGATGTCTATCAGGCCCTCACTGAGCTGTACTCGATGCCCAATGGAGCACAGGCTCCGACTGAGGAGGGAGAAGCGAGCGGGGGCGAGAGCCAGGAGGAGGAGTGGGACTCGGACGCCGCTGAGGATGATGATGATGATGATGACGATGATGATGATGATGATGAGGACGAAGAAGAGGAGGAGGAGGAGGTCGCACCACCGCGCTCGGAAAGGCGGTCGAAGCTTGTCCATGACCCTGCGACTGAACGTGGCAAGGGGGTTGCGACTGTTACACAGTCGACCAAGCGCCCTCGGACCACCTCTCCGGCGCCGACTGAAAAGGCGTCGAAGCAGCCCAGGGCGGCCCCGTCAAAGCCGACCAAGCTCCTGCCGAAGATGAAGGTGTCCATCCCCACCATATCAGGGTAATCATGCTGCTTAAGTCTTCTTGTTTTGTGCGAACTTTATCTCTGGTTGGCGCTGGAGTTAGTCGACTGATTCTTTGGAGTTGCAGTGCTGCTACTTCTGAGACCTCAGCCCGGGCTGACGACCATGAGATGGAGGACGCAGCAACCTCAAAACCTGGTACTATACTCTTAACACCGTTTCTAGTCGACTGACTCATGATCTCTAATTCTGATTCTTTTCTGTAGCTCCATCCAATGTTGTTATCACTCTCCCTGATGATGATGAAGATGAGGAACCGCTGAAGCACAGAAGGAGTAGGAAAGCGTCTGCCGGCAGGGTGCCCCAGGATGTGACGGTGCCTGAGACTCTGGTCGCGGAGGAGGAGAACACCACTCGACACACTGTGTCCTTCGCAGATCCACTGACGAGTGCTCTGCAGCCCTCCCTCTTCACGACGCACCACGTCCCAGAGGACCAAGCTGGCGCCGCGAAGGAGGCGATACGCCAGGCAGGGATCATGATGGAGCAGTTGAAGACCATCCGGGATGCGAGCCAGGCAGCTTACGACGCCAGTTCCGCCCTTCAAAGCAATGTTCAGGTCAGTCGACCACCGCTTGTTCTGTTAGGATATGCTATCAAAAACTTTTCTTTCCAGAATTTATAGTAATCACCCACTGGGTGTGTCGATTTAAACTCCGTGTTAGCGGGGGCACGCTGAGTGCACCCGCTGGGTGTAGTCCCCAAGGCTAAGGTCGACTGCTGGCAGTCGGCCTTAGGCTTTATAAGTTCAGTCTTTCCGTCATTCGACTATGGCGAATGGATTTCGCAAACCGGTGGGGGCACGCTGAGTGCACCCACTGGGTGTAGTCCCCAAGGCTAAGGTCGACTGCTGGCAGTCGGCCTTAGGCTTTATAAGTTCAGTCTTTCCGTCATTCGACTATGGCGACTGGATTTCGCAAACCGGTGGGGGCACGCTGAGTGCACCCACTGGGTGTAGTCCCCGAGACTGTGGTCGACTGCTTGCAGTCGATTACAGTCTTAAAGAATACATCTTGTTTTTTTTTGAGGTCGACTGGTCGACTCTGTCTTCAATAGGATTAGTGGGGGCACGCTGAGTGCACCCACTGGGTGTAGTCCCCGAGACTACGGTCGAATGCTTGTATTCGGCTGTAGTCTTAGAAACGCATGATTTTTCCTTTTCCACTCGGAAGTGAATTATCTTTGACATTTAGTCGATTGATTCTTCGCAGAGATCCTGTGACCTTGCGGCTCGCTATACTGAGCTGGAAAACAAGCACATTCAGCTCGAGCTGGATTTGAAGCTGGCTCAGGAGAATCTGACGAAGGCAAAGGAGGAGACCAAAGGTATGTTTGGTGAGACCTCGACGACTGCTTTTTCCCTTTATTTGTTTCAAAATCTGATCTTGCTGTAACTTGCAGGTAAGGTGAAGGAGGCCCAACAGAAAAAAGACCTTGAACTAGCTGAGAAGATCAAGCTTGCTGACGAGAAGTTAGCTTCAGTCACCAAGCTTGAACAAGAAAATACCAATCTGAAAGCTGCTCTTGGGAAGAAAAATGATCTGGAGGCCTTCCTGAGTGGTCTTGCCAAGAAGCTGTTCCTTATGCTTGAAGGTAAACCTTTACGCTCAACAATCATTTTCAACTGTGATTTTTCCATTCGACCATTGCCTTGACTCGGTGATCGCCCTTGCAGAATTTTGTCAAGACTTTGAAGAAGAGACTAGCCGGCTGGAACCAAACCTTGACCCCGTCAATTCTCCGGTGAACGACGAAGTTGCCATGAATGTTTTCCGACTGGAGTCCCGTGTTGCAGCTGTCGTGGACTATCTTGCAAGGCTGAAGGTCGCCACATCTCGCATCGACTCAACGCTCTGGCCCAGGGAGACACTCCAGAACGACCTCGAGTCGCTGATGGCTCGCTTGAACACGGTCCCTGGTCGAGTGCAGGAGTGGAAAAAGTCCTCGGCTCGGTGCGGTGCAGATGTTGCTCTGTGTCTGGCCCGAGTCCACTGCAAAGATGCGCGAGAAGACAAGCTGGCGGCCCTCCGGGTGGCCAACACCAAGAAACACGACTTCAGGTCCTTTATGGAAACTTTCATTGCTGCTGCCACTCGGATCGCAGATGGAATTGATCTTGATGAGTTTGTTGCACCTTCCAGCCCTCCACAGGAGGGGTAAAAAACTTCTTTTAAGCTCGACGCTTTAAATTTGCCTCGGTATGCCGAGTGGAGTTGTAACCGATAAACCTTAACAGGCTTAGCGCCTGAGCACTTTCGGTTCCTTTAGGTATCGTTCCGAACTTGAATTTGATGTTTGAATATGATTGCTTTTGGCTTGAAATGTCTTTTGCAGGTTCAAAGCAAGACGCTCACTGCAGTCGACTTATTCCTTAATCCACTTAGGCGAGCACTGGGCTGCAGCTAAGCCCCCGAGTGAGAGGTTTGCTCTTCACTCGGTAGGATTTTTATATCTTAGGCGAGCACTGGGCTGCAGCTAAGCCCCCGAGTGAGAGGTTTGCTCTTCACTCGGTAGGATTTTTATATCTTAGGCGAGCACTGGGCTGCAGCTAAGCCCCCGAGTGAGAGGTTTGCTCTTCACTCGGTAGGATTTTTATATCTTAGGCGAGCACTGGGCTGCAGCTAAGCCCCCGAGTGAGAGGTTTGCTCTTCACTCGGTAGGATTTTTATATCTTAGGCGAGCACTGGGCTGCAGCTAAGCCCCGAGTGAGAGGTTTGCTCTTCACTCGGTAGGATTTTTATATCTTAGGCGAGCACTGGGCTGCAGCTAAGCCTCCGAGTGAGAGGTTTGCTCTTCACTCGGTAGGATTTTTATATCTTAGGCGAGCACTGGGCTGCAGCTAAGCCCCCGAGTGAGAGGTTTGCTCTTCACTCGGTAGGATTTTTATATCTTAGGCGAGCACTGGGCTGCAGCTAAGCCCCCGAGTGAGAGGTTTGCTCCACACTCGGTAGGATTTTTATATCTTAGGCGAGCACTGGGCTGCAGCTAAGCCCCCGAGTGAGAGGTTTGCTCTACACTCGGTAGGATTTTTATATCTTAGGCGAGCACTGGGCTGTAGCTAAGCCTCCGAGTGAGAGGTTTGCTCCACACTCGGTAGGATTTTTATATCTTAGGCGAGCACTGGGCTGCAGCTAAGCCCCCGAGTGAGAGGTTTGCTCCACACTCGGTAGGATTTTTATAACTTAGGCGAGTACTTGGACTGCGGCTAAGCCTTCGAGTGGAAGTCTGGCTTACCACTCGGTAGGATTTTGATAGCTTAGGCGAGTACTTGGACTGCAGCTAAGCCTCCGAGTGGAAGTCTGGCTTACCACTCGGTAGGATTTTGATAGCTTAGGCGAGTACTTGGACTGCAGCTAAGCCACCGAGTGGAAGTCTGGCTTACCACTCGGTAGGATTTTGATAACTTAGGCAAGTACTTGGACTGCAGCTAAGCCTCCGAGTGGAAGTCTGGCTTGCCACTCGGTAGGATTTTGATAACTTAGGCGAGTACTTGGACTGCAGCTAAGCCTCCGAGTGGAAGTCTGGCTTACCACTCGGTAGGATTTTGATAACTTAGGCGAGTACTTGGACTGCAGCTAAGCCTCCGAGTGGAAGTCTGGCTTACCACTCGGTAGGATTTTGATAACTTAGGCGAGTACTTGGACTGCAGCTAAGCCTCCGAGTGGGAGTCTGGCTCACCACTCGGTAAGGATTTTATTTAATCTTAGGCGAAGCGGATTCGCAGCTAAGCCTCCGAGTGGGAGTCTGGCTCACCACTCGGTAAGGATTTTTACAAACTTAGGCGAAACGGATTCGCGGCTAAGTCACCCACTGAGGGGAAAATTTTATTGGACAAAATAAAAAGTGACAAAAATTATGGAGGAACTTTGACACTATTATTTTGAAATCCATGAACTACAGGAGTACTTTATTGCAAATCATCCGAGTGATAAACTTAAGTGTAAAATGGGCGGAGTAGTTCCGCGTTCCAAGCTCGGGGCTCGTCGATATTATGTTCGACGTTGTAAAGACGGTACGCCCCGTTGTGGAGAACTTTGGTGACGATGAAGGGTCCTTCCCAAGAAGGAGCAAGCTTGTGATGTTTCTTCTGATCCACTCGGAGAACTAAATCTCCTTCCTGGAAGGCTCGACCCCTCACATTTCTGGCGTGGAAACGACGCAAATCTTGTTGGTAGATGGTCGATCGGATCAGAGCCATCTCCCTTTCTTCCTCTAAAAGGTCGACTGCGTCCTGCCGCGCTTGTTCAGCTTCTGCTTCGTTGTAGATCTCAACTCGAGGAGCATTGTGGAGAAGATCACTCGGCAAGACTGCTTCAGCTCCGTAGACCAAGAAGAATGGAGTTCTTCCGGTCGATCGATTAGGTGTGGTCCGCAGTCCCCAAAGCACCGAGGGAAGTTCGTCGACCCACGCTCCAGCTGCATGCTTGAGATCACGCATCAGTCGGGGTTTCAATCCCTTGAGAATCAGGCCATTGGCTCGCTCTGCTTGTCCATTCGACTGCGGATGGGCGACTGAAGCGTAGTCGACTCGTGTGCCTTGAGAGTTGCAGAAATCCCTGAATTCCTCCGAGTCAAAGTTCGACCCATTATCCGTAATGATGCTGTGCGGGACTCCATATCTGAATATCAGTTCCCTGATGAAGCTAACAACAGTACCGGCGTCAAGGTTCTTGATTGGTTTAGCCTCAATCCACTTGGTGAACTTGTCGACTGCCACCAGTACATGCGTGAAGCCACTTCGACCTGTTCTCAAAGGACCGACCATGTCCAACCCCCATACTGCGAAAGGCCAGACGAGTGGAATGGTCTTCAGAGCTGATGCAGGCTTGTGTGACATATTCGAGTAGAACTGACATCCTTCGCACTTATCCACTATTTCCTTTGCCATCTCATTCGCCTTTGGCCAGTAAAATCCGGCTCGGTATGCTTTGGCCACGATAGTCCGAGAGGACGCATGATGACCACAGGTCCCCGAGTGGATATCATTAAGGATGATTCGACCTTCTTCTGGTGTTATGCACTTCTGACCAACTCCAGTCGCGCTTTCTCTGTATAACTGTCCTTTGATTACGGTAAAGGCTTTAGATCGACGGACGATCTGTCGAGCCTCCTCCTCGTCCTCCGGAAGCTCTTTTCTCAGGATATACGCGATATATGGAACTGTCCAGTCGGGAATGACCACCAAGACCTCCATGACCAAGTCGACCACTGCTGGGACTTCAACCTCAGTCGGATCTGTGGCACTCTTGGGCTGTGGAGCTTCTTCGGTGAAAGGATCTTCTTTGACTGACGGAGTGTGTATATGCTCCAAGAACACACCACTCGGAATGGCTCCTCTCTTGGAACCTATCTTTGCTAGATCATCAGCTGCTTGATTTTTCAGTCGGGGTATATGATGGAGCTCCAACCCCTCGAACTTCTTTTCCAGCTTCCTCACTGCACTACAGTATCCAGTCATGGCTGGGCTTCTCACGTCCCACTCCTTCATCACTTGGTTGACCACTAAATCTGAATCGCCATAGACCATCAGGCGACGGACGCCGAGTGAAATGGCCATGCGCAATCCGTATAAGAGGGCCTCATACTCTGCCTCATTGTTGGAGGAATCAAAGTGAATCTGGAGCACATATCTGAGCTTATCTCCTCTGGGGGAAACCAGGACAACCCCAGCACCGGAACCATTCAACATCTTAGAGCCATCAAAGAACATGGTCCAATGCTCCGAGTGAACTTCAGTCGGCTGCTGCTGTTCAATCCACTCGGCGAGGAAATCTGCTATTGCCTGGGACTTAATGGCTTTCTTTGCCTCAAACTTGATATCAAGGGGAAGAAGTTCAATCGCCCATTTCGCCACTCGACCAGTTGCATCTCTGTTGTGCAAAATCTCTGATAGTGGAGCGTCGCTGACGACTGTGATGGAATGATCAGAGAAATAATGAGCAACCTTCTTTGTGGTCATGTATATTCCATACACAAGCTTCTGATAATGAGGATATCTCTGCTTGGATGGAGTCAAGACTTCAGACAAATAATACACTGGGCGCTGAACTTTGAAAGCTTTTCCTTCTTCTTCCCGCTCGACCGTAAGCACTGTACTGACGACTTGTCCTGTGGCTGCGATATAAAGCAACAGAGGCTCTTTGCTGATTGGAGCAGCAAGCACCGGCTGGGTGGAGAGCAGAGCTTTTAGCTCGGCAAACGCTGCATCAGCTTCTGGAGTCCACTCGAACTTGTCTGCCTTCTTCATTAGTCGGTAAAGAGGCAATGCCTTTTCACCGAGTCGTGAGATGAATCGACTTAATGCGGCCAAGCATCCAGTAAGCTTCTGGACATCGTGCACTCGCACAGGGCGTTTCATTCGGAGAATAGTGCCGATCTTTTCTGGATTAGCGTCGATCCCTCGCTCGGAAACGAGAAAACCGAGTAACTTGCCACCAGGAACTCCGAATGTGCACTTTGATGGATTGAGCTTGATATCATACCTTCTGAGGTTGGCAAATGTTTCGGCGAGGTCAGCGAGCAGGTCGGAACCTTTTCGTGACTTGACGACGATATCATCCATATACGCTTCCACATTCCGACTGATTTGAGTGAGTAGACACTTCTGAATCATTCGCATAAATGTGGCTCCGGCATTCTTGAGGCCGAATGGCATGGTGATATAGCAGAAGCACCCGAATGGAGTGATGAAAGCTGTTTTTACCTCGTCGGGTCCATACAGACGGATCTGGTGGTACCCGGAGTAGGCGTCTAGAAAAGACAATCTCTCGCATCCCGCGGTCGAGTCAACAATTTGATCTATGCGAGGGAGAGGAAAATGATCTTTCGGGCAGGCCCGATTGATGTGCTTGAAATCAATGCACATTCGGAGCGATTTGTCCTTCTTAGGAACCATGACGACATTAGTGAGCCATTCGGAGTGGTATATCTATCGGATAAATCCTGCCGCCAACAGTCGAGCCACTTCCTCACCAATGGCTTTTCTATTCTGGACGGCGGACCACCGAAGATGCTCTTTGACTGGTTTTGCTGATGAGTCAACTCTTAGGCGATGCTCAGCCAGTCCCCTGGGAACACCTGGCATGTCAGCGGGCTTCCATGCAAAAATGTCCCAATTCTCATGGAGGAACTGGATGAGCGCTTCTTCCTATTTCGGGTCGAGTGTTGTGGAGATGTGGGTCGGGGCTGCATTGGGGTCGGTCGGTTGAATGTGAACAGGCTTCGTCTCACCGTCCATCAGCACTTTTGTCAGTCGAGTGCCTTCGACAACTGGATCGACCACCAAGGCTTGCCTCCCAGGGGTGGCAATATGAGTCGGGTGATCAGATTGGTTGAATGTGATGGGTGTTTGGGACCATCTCAGATAATTTGCTTTTGCTGGGGTAACCATGTTCACCTCACGGTTAATGACTTTCAATCGACTCTTGCTTTCCACATCTGCAAAGATCATCAGAGTGGACTTGACATGCGGATATCCTTCCTCACTGTCCTCCTTGTCTTCGGCCTTGTCCGACTCCTTTTCCTTGTCTTTAGACTGTTTTCCTTGAAACTGCTGGATCAGGAGTCGACATTAGCGAGTGGTATGCTTTGGGTAAATGATATTCCCCTCTTCGTCTTTCTTCGTGTGGATGTGACACGGCATATCCATCACCTCGTTCCCTTCTTTATCCTTTACCTTCTTAGGGTTCCAGGATCCTTTTGGTTTCCCTTTAAACTTTCCATGAGTCACGGCCAGAGCCTCTCCAGGAGCTGCCGGTTCAGCCTTCCGCTTCTGTTTCCGACTGGTGTTTCCCTTCTCCGACTGGCTCGGCTTGTGCTTGCCGCTTCGGAGTCGGTCTTCTTCTTCGCCATTGGCGTACTTGGTAGCAATCTCCATCATCCGACTCAAGGTCATGTCTCCGGTTCGACCAAATTTCAAACTCAATTCTCTGTTCCTGACACCATCCTTGAAGGCGCAGACTGCCTGATGATCAGACACATTCTCCACAGTATGGTGCAAAGTGATCCATCTTTGAATATACTCCCTGAGAGTCTCATTGGTCTTCTGCATGCAGACTTGCAGCTCCGTCAATCCAGCCGGTCGCTTGCAAGTTCCTTCAAATGTTCTGACGAACACTCGGGACAGATCTTCCCAAGTGTAAATGCTGCTAGGAGGTAACTGATTCAACCACGCTCTGGCAGAACCTTCCAACATGAGGGGCAAATGCTTCATGGCCACCTCGTCATTCCCACCACCAATCTGAACCGCCACTCGGTAGTCCTCAAGCCAAGTTTCAGGCTTAGACTCACCGGTGAACTTGCTGACTCCTGTTGCCAACCTGAAATTGGGAGGAATCACTGCGGCTCTGATAGCTCTGCTGAAACATTCCGGACCAGAAACGTGCACTGGACTGCTCGTGGGCGCATCTCTGTCGAGTCCACCTCGATGAGCTCTGTTCCGGTCGACCAAGCCTTGCACGATAATGGATCGCGCATCGAAGCCTGGTTCTCTGGGGTCGACTGGAACTCTTCGCCCCGCACTGAGCTGACGTCTGTCATCTTGCTGCCGAGGAGCGTAAGACCCACCCCTCGGAGGGGAAGTGGGCACTCGACGCCTATCATCTCGGTCGTGTCGGTCTCCATATTGGTCTCGCCGATTCTCGCGCCCTTCACGCCGCAGAGGCGATCTGGGACTGTGAGCCGACTGAATCGTATTCGCAGCGACGGATCGACTGTGAATTCTATTGCGCGACTGCGACACGGCTGAATTCTGATCTCCTGCTGCCCGGAGTAGATCCCTGATCTGCATCAAGCCTCTGCCAGCTTCCGACTGAGAGGGCTGGATGGACTCTGCTATTCGGGTCGCAGCTGCTAAATTCTAGATTGGGGTTTGATATACCTGAGTCGGCAGGAAGAGTTGACGTCGATTGGCGTCGGGAACTCGTTGCCGCACGTGCTCGTCGAGTGCTCGCTGAAGATTCTCCAGGCGAGCGCGTTCGGCCAAATTGGCCAAACGTGCCTCCTCCAAGGCGCGAGCCTCGGGGGTTTCTCCTGCGATGGGAGTATGCAGGGCATCCATGTTCCTGCGGCAAAGTTCCTCTCTTTGCAGAGAGTCGAGTGGCTCGGGTTGGTACTCTTCGTGGTCTCGTGCGGGGTCGCCTCCGTCGCCTGCCCCACCATCACGGGCGAAGCCAGGGGGGCTGCGAGGCCCGTCGACCATCAGGATTTCCGCCGCTGGATCACTGCTATCGCATTCGGATGCGGTCTCTACGGAGCCAGTCGACAGATCGAACAGGCCGTAGAGAGATTCGTCGGGCTCGATTGCCGCAACTTGGGTGGTGGCCGTCTGGCGAGCCACCGCGTGCCTCACCCACCGTTGAAGCCTCGACCGACCCGAGCGCTTGCGCTGGCGGGAGACCGGGAGGGTGGTCGATAGGGGAGCCGACCGATATGGGGTCGACGGTTGTCGCAGCAGAACGCCGCGGACACATGCGCGAAAATGCGTCGCACCGCGGACGGGGAGCGCATCGATGTCGAGTGGAGCTTCCTGGAGCCAGGCGGAGTCGTCGGCGACGAAGGTGAGAGCACCGAGACGGATCTCTCGACCCTTGACCAAAACTCCAGCAGCCACCATGATGAAAGTACTCGGAAGAATCGCAACTTCTCCACAAAATCGCTAAAACACCTGCCCCACGGTGGGCGCCAACTGTCGTGGTTCTAAGTCTGACAGTAGAGTGGGGGTAGGTATGGAGAGGCAAGGTCCTAGCTATGGAGAGGTTGTAAACACAAGATGATGTACGAGTTCAGGCCCTTCTCGGAGGAAGTAAAAGCCCTACGTCTCGGAGCCCGGAGGCGGTCGAGTGGATTATGTGTATATGGATTACAGGGTGTCGAACCCCTCTGCCTGTGGAGGGGGGTGGCTTATATAGAGTGCGCCAGGACCCCAGCCAACCCACGTAATGAAGGGTTTAAGGTACATTAAGTCTGGGGCGTTACTGGTAACGCCCCACATAAAGTGTCTTAACTATCATAAAGTCTACTTAATTACAGACCGTTGCAGTGCAGAGTGCCTCTTGTCCTTCTGGTGGTCGAGTGAGTCTTCGTGGTCGAGTCCTTCAAGTCAGTCGAGTGAGTCCCTCGTAGGTCGACTGGAAGGTGATCTCTTCTAAGGGTGTTCTTGGGCAGGGTACTTAGATCAGGTCTGTGACCCTACCCTAGGTACATGACTCCATCACCTGGCCCTTCGCGGTCTGGGGGCTTGACATGGTTGGACCCCTTAAAGGAGGAACCCACAAGCAAAAATACCTACTGGTCATGGTGGATAAATTTACCAAATGGATAGAGGCCAAACCTGTTAAGACGGCCGAATCCGGACTGATGATAGACTTCATATCAGGGGTCGTACACCGTTACAACGTCCCCCATAGCATCATCACTGATAACGGCACAAACTTTACGGCCGACGAGGTCAAACTCTAGTGCAAAAACATGGGCATCAAGCTCGACTATGCTTCAGTCTATCACCCTCAAACTAATGGTCAAGTCGAGCGAGCAAATGGTCTAATCATGAGCGGCATCAAACCCAGATTAGTGCGGTCCCTCAAGGAATCTAACACGCACTGGGTAGAGGAGCTCGACTCCGTACTCTGGGGGCTGCGGACCACTCCAAATTGCACCACCGGATTTACACCATTCTTTATGGTTTACGGCGCAGAGGCAGTTCTGCCCCGTGACATAATTCATGACTCACCTCGCATGCGCATGTACGAAGAAAGAGAAGCCGAGCTCGATCAGCAGGACAGTTTGGACGCATTGGAGGAGGAGCGGGACGTGGCAAAAGCCCGTTCCGCATTTTATCAACAACAAGCTCGAAGATATCAAAGCAGAGAAGTACGGGCCAAAACTTACAACGTTGGCGAGTTAGTTCTACGCCTGTCGGACAAGAAAAAGGACAAACTCAAGCCCAAATGGGAAGGTCCCTTTATCATCGACCAAGTCCTGACCAGTGGAGCGTACCGTCTGCGCGATGCATCGAATAACTGACTCGAGCCGAACCCATGGACGCAACCCGTCTCCGAAGATTCTACGCCTAGCGCCGGATTCTGAGTTCGTCTCCTTCCTCCGTCTATATTTTACATATTAGTTGTCTTCTTTTTCTCTCCTTCTCCCTCCTTTTCTATTTACAGCCTTTGAAAGCTCGTTCACGCATTGTTCGCACACACTTGAAGCGCTATCTGCGCTCATTATACCTGGGGGCTTCTTTAACAGAATCTTATTTATACGGGCTCCATACCCAACACATGTGTCACACTTCCACATGTACCTTTTATTCACCATTATATGCATCGATATGACTTAAGTTTTGGCCAAGCTGGGTTGACTGGCTCCTGTGCTTACCCCTACGTTCCCGATTGTTCGGCTAGGTGGTAAAGGGAGCACCTCTGCGATTGTTACTACCGGGTCAGCCGGATGTGTACCTCAGACTGGGTGAAGCCGAAAGCTAGTGTTCTTAAGGGAATATTCAGTCGGTAAACAAAAAGACGATTTAATACCTATTTATCTGCCCCCAGATGTTTTTCTGCTTTTTTCGCAGTCCGGACATGCACTTTAGGGCATGCCTCCCAGGGAAAGGAACCCCTAACGGAACTATTCTCCCTAGAAGATGTTTCTTACTAACCATGTAATATAACATAACTAGTTGGGCACTTGTTTGATAAAGCACTAATGACTCCTACGCCTGGTCTCCACGCATGCCCCGGTTCTTACATAACCGTGAGGGTATTCGGACACACTCCGGACTATTGGGTCCCGAGGTTGAAGCGAAAAGGTCCGCTATGACAAACGATCTACAATCTGGCTAGAAGGCATTTTACATGTCATCTTTAATTACATAGTCAATCCGACTGATTGTATTCCTCTTCAATGCCATCTAATAGGATGTCTAGTTTACAGTCCTGCTGGGAATACTTTGCGGCCAACTCTACTTGGCCATACACTAAGCTCACAGGGATCTCCTTCCCATCAGGCCCCGCAGGTCCAACCTCGGCCATGTGGTTTGGGTCAGCCTTCATGTACCGCGTCTTCACCATGGCCCAGACTTCCCTGGCACCTTGACGGCAGGCCGATATCTTCCATAATGACAAGCGCCGCCATGCTCCCTAAAGCCTCTCTGTATGCTCTCCAAGGCCTTCGGGCGGGGAGAGAGATGGCCACAAGGCTTGGGCGATGCCTTTCATCACCTGCCGAACTCGTTCGTGCAGTTGTAAGAGCTCGGGAAGAAGGTCACCCGTAGAACCGGGCATTTCCTCTGCAGGACGGCCTGTGAGCATACCTACAGATATAACTCTGTTAGTCGACTTCCTCACCGAACTCTTTTTTTCAAAGGTTCATTTAAGAACTTACTAAAAATGCTGCGTCGAAGCCGCCGATTCTCCTTAATGGAGTCAGACAGCTGGCCACGAACATCCTTTAGTTCCTCACCCAGCTGGGTGTTGGCATCTTGGAGATTATTTTTCTCTTAACTCACTCTTGTAAGCACATTCTCGTCGGCCTTTAACCGGCGCATGAGATGTTGCTTGTCCGGATCTATCCCGGCGCTATCTGTAATATTATTGTCAGACTTCTACACATGCCGCACTTCACAAATTACTTATCTTTTGAAGCATATATTACCAGAGGGGGTCTCTTTGTCTTCCCCCGTTGCGGCTAGTGCGGCCTCAAGTTGGGCTTGCACTCCTCCAGCTCTTGGGACAGTTGTGTATTCTTTTCTGTAAGATCCTGCACAATAAATGATCCTTAAATCAGTTATTCTAACTATTTCAAGTCTCGGGGGCTACTGGCACATATAACTGTCAAATTTTCTCACCCGTATGTCTTTTACATACTGCTCCGTGGCTCTGGCTAGACCATTTTGAGCAGCACGGAGGTGCGCATCTCCCGAATTAAAGGCATCCAATGCCTCTGGGGAGAAACATGCATCGCGAAGAACTGTCCGGTGATGCTTGTGATTCATGGCACTCCCCACCTTAGAATTGGTGGCAGATAACCTGTCGGCATCCTCTGTCGGAGGAGCATCCAACGCACGCCTCGTGTTCGCCTCCGCTTCTAGACCTGGCTTCGGAGCCTGGCGAGCGGAGGATTGATTGGCAACCTCTCCGGATATAGCCCGGCGAGCGCTCTTCTTCCTGAAAAAGCACGAGCATTAGTATGTCTCCCAGGAATAAAGCCTGGGAGTAAGGTGGCACGCCATACCGTTGCGCCGGAGTTTCGATCCGGACCGCACTTCTTTTTAGCCTGTTGGGCCGTGCTGCCCCTTGTTGGCTAGCCGCCGCGGGCTCGTCCTTCCGCCACAAGGGCGCCCCCTGCGAAACGCCATCGATATATGGTGATCAAAAATAAGCACGGATGGGTAATTTTCAAAGTATTGGGACTTTGGTCTCAATTACCTGTGAGGCTGGAAGTATTCCGGGGTAATCAGCCGTAATGGCGACCAAGGCATTATCGATGCTCAGTTGGTGAAATACCCCATCAATCAGCTCCACTAATATGTCCGGATCCTCTTGGGAGGTCGGATCGAGGAACCGTTCCGGATCCTCGGGTTGTGGAGGCGGGCTGTTTATGTCCCTTACGGCCTGGCGCAGTTCCTGCGCCGAAATCACAAAATGAGATACTTGACTATGGGAATATGGATTGGATAGGCAAAAAGAAATGTCCACTTACCCGGCTCGGAGGATTGTGCATAGAAAATCCGTTCTGTGGATTGACGCGGAGGAATTCCTCCTCTTCTCCCTTGTACAACGTGGACAAGATCTTCACCAGATCGGCCACCGATCCCGACCCCTTACGGCCGCAGCGGGTGGCATCATCCTCCCCGTTGAAATCCCACATGGGGTGGCCTCTATACTGGAGCGGTTGCACCCCCCGCATAATGCATGTGGCCATGACCCCGATCATGGTCAGTCCGGAATGAGCCAACAACCTTATTCGGCTCATCAAGTAAAGGACGTCCCTGTCATTTTCCTTCTGAGGGCTCCGTGGACGCCAGCTTAGGCGTTTCTTCAAAGGAGCGTTATTGAACTCAGGGACGCCGATCCGAATAGGGTCCGGCAGGGGGACATCTTCTATATAAAACCACTCCGAAGGCCAGTCTTCGGACGCCTTCTTCGGGGTTCCGGATAGATATCCAGTCCCGGCGATGCGCCATAGTTCGGCTCCGCCCACTTGATATATTTACCCCTCTTGAGAACGGGGCACAAGGCAGAACAGCTTCTTCCACAGCGCAAAATGAGCCTCGATGCCCAAAAACAGCTCGCAAAGGGCCACGAAGCCCGCAATATGCAGAATAGAGGCAGGCGTAAGGTTGTGCAACTGGAGGCCGTAGAACTCCAGGAGCCCCCGGAGAAACGGATGAATTGGAAATCCGAGCCCTCTTATCAAATAAGAGACAAGGGACACCCGCTCTCCTTTGGAGGGGCTGGGGACGCTCTCCGCTTGCTTTCCGCCCACATAGGTGGTGAGTCCGGCTCGAACCGGAACCATGAAGGCTGGGGCAAGAAATCCCTTGGTTTGGAGCGTCACTAACTTGTTGTGCGGGACGGAGCATCTCTCCCAATCTCCAGGCTGGGGGCTGGAAGGGCGAGAGGAGGAGCCGCGTCGACTGTCCATGATGGAATGGATTTCTGTCAGATGCGCTCTGATGAATGCTCGCGAAGGGAGGATGGTGTGATTCGGATCTAGATCCTCGTCTCCTTTATAGGCAGCTCATTTGCGCAGCTAGGGGGGTATGGTGTAAAAATACCCTGGCTTTTCGCATTCGTTCGACACGTGGAAGATGGCCATTATTTGGCATGGAAGCCGAGGAGCGCAATATTTACAAGAAGCTGGATGCTATTCAAACAGGTACACGGGATTTGGAGAAGAACCCGCCTTGCAATGCCGAAGACAATCTACGCGTCAGACTCATCGCCATTGAAGCCTGGTTCGGGGGCTACTGAGGGAGTTTCGGATTAGGGTTTCCGGATAGCCGAACTATCATCTTTGGCCGGACTCCTGGACTATGAAGATACAAGATTGAAGACTCCGTCCCGTGTCCGAATGGGACTTTCCTTGGCGTGGAAGGCAAGCTTGGCGATATGGATATGTAGATCTCCTACCATTGTAACCGACTCTGTGTAACCCTAACCCTCTTCGGTGCCTATATAAACCGGAGGGTTTTAGTCCGTAGGACGAACAACAATCATACCATAGGCTAGGTTCTAGGGTTTAGCCTCTCTGATCCCGTGGTAGATCTACTCTTGTACTACCCATATCATCAATATTAATCAAGTAGGAGTAGGGTTTTACCTCCATCGAGAGGGCCCGAACCTGGGTAAAGACATCGTGTCCCTTGTCTCCTGTTACCATCCGCCTAGACGCACAGTTCGGGACCCCCTACCCGAGATCCGCCGGTTTTGACACCGATAGTTCTCTTCTATTTTTTTCTCATTGAAAGACTTCATATAGGAGAAGATGGACGTCGGAGAGCCACCAGGGGGCCACGAGGTAGGGGGCGCGCCCAGGGGGCGCGCCCCCCACCCTCGTGAGCAGGGTGTGGGCCCCTGGCTTTCATCTTTGGTGACGATTTTTCTTTATTTATTCTAAGGTATTCCATGGAGTTTCAGGACTTTTGGAGTTGCGCAGAATAGTCCTTCAATATTTGCTCCTTTTCCAGCCCAGAATTCCAGCTACCGGCATTCTCCCTCTTCATGTAAACCTTGTAAAATAAGAGAGAATAGCCATAAGTATTATGAAAAATGTGAAATAACAGCCCATAATGCAATAAATATTGACATAAAAGCATGATGCAAAATGGGCGTATCAAGGGAACATTGAATGCGCCAGTAAGTCGATTTTGCTTACCACGCCAGAAGGAAGAAGGATCAAGTATGTATCCCGGCATGTGCCGAAGAGGACTCAAGTAAATTCCTTATTAGGAGTTGTACAGAAGGAAGTACTAGTGGTGAAGGATTTTCCTGACGTATTTCCAGAGGAGTTGCTAGGCATGCCACTGGATAGAAACATTGAGTTTTTGATTGAGATTTTCTCAGGCATAGGGCCGATATCTAAGAGACCGTACAGGATGCCCGCAAAAGATTTGGAGGAAATTAAGAAGCAGATTAAGGAGTTACTGGATAAAGGCTATATTCGCCCAAGTTCTTCACCTTGGGGATCGCATGTGCTTCTAGTGGAGAAGAAGGATGGATTGTTAAGGATGGTTGTTGATTATAGAGGATTGAATGAAGTGACAATCAAGAACAAGTACCCACTGCCGATGATCAATGACTTGTTTGACCGATTGCAAGGAGCTAAGGTGTTCTCCAAGATCGATTTGCGATCAGGATACCATCAGTTGAAGATTCGAGAGCAGGATATACCCAAGACGTCTTTTACCACCAGGTCCGGGCTGTATGAGTATACCGTTATGTCATTTGGTCTGACTAACGCACCTGCCTATTTCATGAACATGATGAACAAGGTGTTTATGGAGTTTCTGGATAAGTTCGTTGTGGTGTTCATTGATGATATTTTGGTCTACTCGAAGAATGAAGAAGAGCATAAGGAGCATTTGCGTTTGGTACTGGAGAAGCTCAGAGAACATCAGTTATAGCCAAGTTCATCAAATGTGAGTTCTGGTTGAAGGAAGTTGGATTTCTCGGACATGTGATATTCGGAGAAGGAATAGCGGTAGACCCCACCAAAGTTGTCACCGTGACAAACTGGGAAGCCCCAACAATAGTTGGAGAGATCCGGAGTTTTCTTGGACTCGCAGGATACTACCAGAGGTTCATTGAGAATTTCTCGAAGATGCAAAGCCCATGACGGAGTTGTTGAAGAAGGACACCAAGTTCAAATGGACCGAGGAATGTGAGGCTAGTTTCCAGGAGTTGAAGAAACGTTTGGTTACATCACCAGTTTTGATTCTGCCCGATCAGCGCAAGGATTATGAAGTATATTGCGACGCTTCTTGTCGAGAACTTGGAGCAGTGCTTATGCAGGAGGGAAGAGTTGTTTTGTATGCCTCATGATAGCTTAAACCTCATGGGTTAAATTATGCTACACATGATTTGGAGTTAGCAGCTGTAGTGCATGCATTGAAGACATGGAGACATTTTCTCATCGGAAACCATTGTGAATGGATCACAAGAGTTTGAAGTACATCTTCACGCAGAAGGAGTTGAATCTCAGGAAAAGGAGATGGTTGGAGCTCATCAAGGATTATGATATGAGATTGCATTATCATCCAGGAAAGGCTAATGTAGTAGCCGATGCATTGAGCCGTAAGAGTCATGTCAACACGCTCATGACCGGAGAGTTACCAAAGGAGTTAGCCGAGGATCTTTGTGAGCTATGTTTGGAGATAGTTCCGAGAGGCTATGTAGCAGCATTGGAGATTTAGTCTACTTTGATGGATAAGATCAAAGAAGCTCAGAAGACTGACAAGGAGATTGCTGAGATAAAGGAGAAGATGAGCAAAGGAAAAGCTAAAGGTTTTCGTGAGGATGAGCACGATACCTTATGGTTTGAGGACCGCATTTATGTGCTTAATGATCCGGAGATCAGGAAGTTGATTCTGCAAGAGGCCCATGATTTGCCATATTCTATTCACCCAGGAAATACCAAGATGTATCTGGATTTGAAGGACACTTTCTGGTGGACCGGAATGAAGAAGGATATTGCGGAGTATGTAGCAGTATGTGATGTATGTCAGAAAGTGAAGGCAGAGTATCAGAAACCAGCAGGATTGCTACAGCCATTGCCGATACCTGAATGGAAGTGGGATAAGCTAGGCATGGATTTTATAATGGGATTGCCCAGGACTCGTTCAGGCTATGACTCGATATGGGTTGTAGTCGATCGTTTGACGAAGGTAGCTCATTTCATCCCAGTGAAGACCAATTACACCAGTGCTAAGTTGGCAAAGATATACATGACCAGGATCGTATGTCTGCATGGAGTTCCGAGGAGCATTGTATCAGATAGAGGAACCCAGTTTACCTCAAAGTTCTGGAATCAGTTGCACGAAACTTTGGGTACTAGGCTAGAGTTCAGTACAGCCTTTCATCCGCAGACAGATGGACAGACCAAGAGAGTCAATCAGATTCTGGAGGACATGCTGAGAGCTTGTGCGCTAGATTATGGATCTAGTTGGGACGACAATTTGCCATATGTGGAGTTCTCTTACAACAACAGTTATCAATCCAGTTTGAAGATGGCCCCTTTCGAAGCTTTGTACGGAAGGAGGTGCAGGACACCGTTGTTGTGGGATGAAGTAGGAGACCGCTAGTTGTTTGGACCAGATTTGATAAATGAGTCTGAACAGAAGGCTCAAGGTAGCCCAGTCCACGCAAAAGAGCTACGCATATTCTAAACGCATGGAGACAGTTTACGAAGTCGGAGACAGAGTTTATCTACGTGTATCTCCACTTCGAGGAGTTAAGCGCTTTGGAGTTAAGGGGAAGTTAGCGCCATGTTTTGTTGGTGTTGGGGAACGTAGTAATTTCAAAAAAAATCCTACGCACACGCAAGATCATGGTGATGCATAGCAACGAGAGGGGGAGTGTATCTTCATACCCTTGAAGATCGCTAAGCGGAAGCGTTTATCAACGCGATTGATGTAGTCGTATGTCTTCACAATCTGACCGATCCAACTACCGAACGCATGGCACCTCCGAGTTCTGCACACGTTCAGCTCGATGACGTCCTCGCCTTCTCGATCCAGCAAGACGGGCAAAGTAGTAGATGAGTTCCGGCAGCACGACGGCATGGTGACGGTGTTGGTGAAGAACAATCTCCACAGGGCTTCGCCTAAGCACTACGGAAACTCTGACGGAGGATAAACTAGAGGGGACGGGGTTGCCGGCACACGGCTTGGTGTTTCTTGATCTGTCTTTGGTGCTAGCCCTGCCCCTCTATTTATATGTTGAGCCTTGGGGTCGAAACTTGGAGTAAAAGCCTCCACAAAGTCGGTTTCACCCAAAAGGCAAGAGTCCTTCTCGGACTCCAGGGCCAGACGGCAGGGTTCCCAGCGTTTGGACCCAGACGCCAAGGACCCTGGCGTCTGGCCCCTGGACTCCGCAAAACTTCCTTTTGCGCTTTCCAAAAAACTTGTGGGCTTTCCCCCTTGGCCCAAATAAAGTGTTCTCGTACCCAAACATTTTGGGAAACATCCAGAACCCCTTCCGGTGAATTCTGGAACCCTTCCGGAGACCAAACATTATTATCCCATATATCAATCTTTATCTCCAGACCATTCCGAAGTTCCTCGTCATGTCCGTGATCATATCCGGGACTCCGAACAACATTCGGTCACCAACATACATAACTCATATAATACTATATCGTCAACGAACGTTAAGCATGTGGACCCTACGGGTTCGAGAACTATGTAGACATGACCGAGACACTTCTCTGGTCAATAACCAATAGCGGAACCTCGATGCCCATATTGGCTCCTACATATTCTACGAAGATCTTTATCGGTCGAACCGCATAACAACATACGTTGTTCCCTTTTTCATCGGTATGTTACTTGCCCGAGATTCGATCATCGGTATCATCATACCTAGTTCAATCTCGTTACCAGCAAGTCTCTTTACTCGTTCCGTAATACTTCATCTTGCAACTAACTTATTAGTCACAATGCTTGCAAGGCTTATAGTGATGAGTATTACCGAGAGGGCCCAGAGATACCTCTCCGACAATCGGAGTGACAAATCCTAATCTCGAAATACGCCAACTCAACAAGTACCTTCGGAGACACCTGTAGAGCTCCTTTATAATCACCCAGTTATGTTGTGATGTTTGGTAGCACACAAAGTGTTCCTCCGGTAAACGGGAGTTGCATAATCTCATAGTCATAGGAACATGTATAAGTCATGAAGAGAGCAATAGCAACATACTAAATGATCAAGTGCTAAGCTAACAGAATGGGTCAAGTCAATCACATCATTCTCCTAATGATGTGATCCCGTTAATCAAATGACAACTCATGTCTATGGTTAGGAAACATAACCATCTTTGATTAATGAGCTAGTCAAGTAGAGTCATACTAGTGACATTAAGTTTGCCTATGTATTCACACATGTATCATGTTTCCGGTTAATACAATTCTAGCATGAATAATAAACATTTATCATGAAATAAGGAAATAAATAATAACTTTATTATTGCCTCTAGGGCATATTTCCTTCAGTCTCCCACTTGCACTAGAGTCAATAATCTAGTTCACATCATCATGTGATTTAACACCAATATTCACATTTGTATGTGATTAATACCCATAGTTCACATCGTCATGTGATCAACACCCAAAGGGTTTGCTAGAGTCAATAATCTAGTTCACATCGCTATGTGATTAACACCCAAAGAGTACTAAGGTATGATCATGTTTTGCTCATGAGAGAAGTTTAGTCAATGGGTCTGTCACATTCAGAGTCGTATGTATTTTGTAAATATTCTATGTCTACAATGCTCTACACGGAGCTACTCTAGCTAATTGCTCCCACTTTCACTATGTATCCAGATTGAGACTTAGAGTCATTTGGATCGTTGTAAAAGCTTGCAACGGTGTAACTCTTTACGATGGTCTCTTTTATCACCTCCATAAACGAGAAATATTTCCTTAGTCCTTACTAAGGATATTCTTGACCGCTGTCTAGTGATCTACTTCTAGATCAAAAATTGTACTCCCTTGCCAAACTCAGAGCAAGGTTGAAAGGGCTAGTTATTGACTAGAGGGGGGTGAATAGGCGATTTTTATGAGTCTTCAAAACATGGGAGTTTCGAAGACAAATAGTAGAAAAAACACTATTCGAATGCAGCGGAAGGTAGACTACACTAGACAAGCCATAGTCAAGTATTCAGTGAAGTGAAAGCACGAAGACTATTAGCATCTAGGTAGTATGGATCAGGATGGAAGATAGTATGAAGCCAATCAGATCAGGTAGTCACCCAATGAAGTCAAACAGATAATGAAAGCAGGCAATGACTTCACAATGACAAATTGTAAGTAAAGAGAAGTAAGAGATAGAACCAGTGACTTCAGAAGGACAGAGATTTGTTTGGCCAGTTCCAGTTGCTGTGACAACTTTATGTCTGGTTAGGGAGGCTGAGATTCAACTCAGAAGACCATGTCTTCACCTTATTCCCCTTGACCTAAGGGCACCTAGTCCCCGCCCAATCACTCTGGTAAGTCTTCAAGGTAGACTTCCAAACCTTCACAGACTTCATTCACCGACAATCCATAATGACTCTTGGATGCTCAGAACGCGACGCCTAACCGGCTGGAGGATGCACAGTCCTCAAGTGTAACAAGTCTTCAGATCATGCGGACAGAAAGACTTCAGTGATGCCAAACACTCTTTGGGCTCTGGGTGGTTTGGGCTTTGTCCTTGCAAGGATTCTCTCTCTCAAAGGATTCGGAGGTGGGTTGCTCTCAAACGACAAAAGTCGTATCTAACTCTGAGCAGCCATCAATTTATGGTGTAGGGGGTGGGCTATTTATAGCCACTGGGAAACCCGACCTGATTTGTCCGAAATGACCCCGGGTCACTAAGGAACTGACACGTGTTGCAACGGTCAGATTTCAAACACACGTGGCAGCTTGACTTGGGCTACAAGTAAAGCTGACTTATCCGACTCTGGATAAGATTTGCTCTCATTGTCTTTGCTTGAAGACATAGGATTTGGTTGAGCATCACTTCAGTCACTCTGACTTTGTTCACTTGGACCCCACAAAATAGTGCAGTGGTTCCTATGACTCATCAAAGAATAAAAGGAAACAACGAAACAACTAAGTCTTCGTGCTCCATAGTCTTTACTCAATGTCTTCTCATGTCATAGACTTCAATGTGAATATCTTCATAGACCACCATTGTCTTCAATGTCTTCACACATTTTTAGGGGTCATCTCCGGTAGATAAACCGAATCAATGAGGGACTACTACCTGTGTTATCCTGCAATTCTCACAAACACATTAGTCCCTCAACTAGGTTTGCCGTCAATACTCCAAAACCAACTAGGGATGGCACTAGATGCACTTACAATCTCCCCCTTTTTGGTGATTGATGACAAACTGGTTGAAGTTTTCAACGGGGATAAAAGTATGTGAAATTGTAAGGATTAAGATATTGTTTTCATAGATGGCAAAAAGGCTCCCCCTGAAGATGTGCATATATATGTTTTGCGTTGGAATGCAAATGGACATGGCGGGTTGTATTTGTGGAGATCCTCTTCACCGTATGAAGACAATACATCATGCATAAACAGATATACAGGAATAATGATATGCATAATGAAAAATGGACGTCTGCAGATGAGTTCATGCGGGATTTATCATAGTATATGCGGAATTTATCGTCGCATCACATGGAATAGCAGAAAAAGTAGCAGACGACCATCAAGTTTAAGTGTTACAACTCAAAGAACCAAATGTAGCAAATTGAGAGTTGTAAGCACTAGGCAAAAAGTATATCAACCACCCATCAGGACCCGCTTGAAGACTATCAACCCATGCTTCTCCCCCTTTTGTCAGTAAGGACCAAAAAGGTTTGAAGACATAGGCTCTACTCGTTCCCTTGAGGAGTAGGTGAAGCAGCAGGGTCGACGTGTAGGTTTGGTGGTGCAGAAGAACTCGGTGCAGTGTTGATACGCGCTGATGTCGGCGATGGTGAAGTAGCATCATCGGCTTCATCAATAACTCTGGCATGTACTGCGGTTGCGGACGAAGAGTACTCTGAATCTTCAAGAGACGGGGTTCAACGTAAAACAGCATTCCTTGGAGGAGTGGAATCAAACTTGAATCTTTTGGTGAAGCCATCGTCTTGAAGATCAGCTTCAGCACTGAGTAGTGTCAAACCCTTCCAAGTCGTGCGACAGGTTTCATGAGTGATAAAATCGTTCTTGGTGGCAAGATTGCGAATGCGATTGACATCCACCAAGAAGCATTGCATCTGTCGTTTCAGCCAGAAGTGATGCTTGTCGTGTTTCTGATGCAGGGCCACAAGAAGCTCTCGGTCATTGAGTACACGGGATCGCTTGCGAGGCCTTGGTGCAATGGTGCTTTTTGTGGCTTCAGTACGTGCACGACGAGTGTTTCCGGCCAATGGATAGACACGCGAAGCAGCCTGAAAACCTTCAACATCCTGAGAGAAACTCTGACGATCTACATTGTGAAGATATAGCGCTTCCTTGGCAGGCTCTGGGTAAATGGCTTCGACTGACATATCAACCTCTGGCAGGAAGATAATATGGTTGCGAGTAGAGGGTTGATAGTCAACAACAGAGTGAAGCTTGATAAGACGCATAACCCAAGGAGCATAAAATTTCAGACCGAAAATGTCAGACCCAGATGCAGCAAACTGGCGAATGAAGAAATCTTGAGCATTGAAGCTTTTGCCATTGAGTATGTAGAAGACCAATGTCTTCATGGCACCTTCAAGCTTTGCTGAGGAGGAATGTCCCCTGATCGGCCATAGAGTTCGCCGAATGATATGACAGATAGTGCGGGGCAGATACTCATGGTCTTCAACAAGGAATTCCTTGGGATACTCAGCATCCGAGGGTAGTGGCTTCATCATACTAAGCATCTGGCTCATGTTGGGCTCAGGCTTCTGAAAGATGCTCTCCAATGCATCGCGGTGAAGCTGACAACCTGGTTCTTACAGTTCGCCTGGAGTGGAGAGGCCGGTAAGCTCAATGAGATCAAAGGCTTTGGCTTCATGATGAACGTTGCCCGTCATCCACTCAAGGATCCATGTCGTTGTATCCCTGTTGTAGCCGCGAATGTGGAGGGTTGCATAGAATTGCAGTAGAAGCTCTTCATTCCAATGTTCCTTGTCAGTAACAAACTCCAGAAGACCAGCATCACGAAAGCAGTCTAGGGCTTCTTCAAGGCAGGGCAGACCAGCAATGGCTTCAATGTCCAGTCGCATATGAGGAAATATGCGCTCCTGATTGTATAGAATGCAAGAGTAGTAGTTGCGCTGCTGGTAGCTCCAGAACCGATCTGATGAGATTCTTGGCTTGGAATATGGGTTCTTGCCAGAATCGAAGAAGGTGTTGTGTGCAATGAAGCCGTTGACATTGAATGAGCCTAGTGCTGATGCAGAACCAGGGAATCTTGGCAGTCTTGGTTTGGCTTCTGAACCTGAGGCCTATGCTCCACATGGTAGTCAAATTGTGGTCCAGGAGCAGGCAGAGGAACCAGAATTTGCCATCTTATAGGAACAAGCTCGCCTTGGTAGAAAGCATGCTCAATTGTGTGTGGCCTTGGAGGCGGAACAGGAGCAGTGGCATTTGCATTGGCTTCAGGCTGCACATTGGATGCAGGTGCATCATTGGCTTCAGTCACTGTATTGACTTGAGGCGCCACATTGTCTTCAGTCATGACAACGTCATTGGCTTCAGTGACGATGTTGGTGGCCGCCTCATTATTCTCAACCTCCACTTGAGTAGCTGGAGGGTCGGGCACAGATACGTTCTCCTCGAGAACAATTTCTTGGGTGGTAGGGGGAGTTGCGACATGTTCTTCATCTTGTCTTTCATCGGCTGCTGCAACCAGAATCTCTTCTGAAGCATTAGCTTCAAATACAGGAACCATCACAGAAGGATTATCTTCAGGAAACACTTGGCGTGCCACTGAGCTGGATTGGTGTGAATCCTCTTCTGTGATGGTTGTCATGGAGACCGATGGCCTCTGGCCTTTGCGAAGCCATTGAAACACGGGCGACGCTTTCGGGGATGGTGTGGTCTCCATATGTAATTGTCATCATTGACAATTGGACTGGGGTTTCTGGTTGGGGGCGATCAGCCCACGAGGCATCTTGTGAGATTGGCGTCAAAGGACGACCAATACTAATGAGCTCAATGTTCATTAGAACAGGCGATGATACCGTTGGGCGCTCAATCTGAGGAAGGACTTCATCATCTCCTACATTGTCTTGGGGACCAATGTCTTCAGTGGCGATGGGGTCAACGAATGGAACCTCTTGATCTTCAGGAGCCTCTGTGGAAGCAGGCTCATGAACAATCAACCGACGCTCTTGATTTTCAGATGGAGGGGAAGCAAAAGCAATGGGTTCAATAACGAGGGGCTCTTTGGGAGAAGCCCGATCTCTCTTCTTGGTCTTTCTCTTATTTGGGGGTGTGCATCATCAGTAGTGTTCTTGGTTTTGCACTTTCTGACTTCGGCTTTAGCTGCCTTGGTTATCTGCTTATCTGAAGCCACTATGGATACCTTAGGCTTCAAGCCTGTCATGCCGGCAGGGAAGACAATGTGAGGTTCTTCCTGCTGTGGAGCTTTAGTGGGGGCCACAGTAGACTTCTTCTTTTGCTTGGCAGCCATCTTGGGGTCTATGCCAGGACGCCCAAGTGCCTTGCGCTTTTCAGCTTTGTTGTAAGCCTGAACACACTTGGCAGCAAGAGTTTTCATGTGCTCTCTTGAGCCTTTGGCTTCCTCACGTTTCTTGTGAAACGCATCCTTGAGGTCATTCAGCATGAGTTTGAATTTTTGAACATCAGCCACACTAAGCTTGGCGACATGCTTCTTGAACTATTCCATCTCAAAGTCAATCTTGTGCTTCAGTTCAACAATTCGTTGGGCCAGAGCCAGCTCAGGAGCAATTGCGCCTTGGAAGGTGACGCTGATGCCAATGGGAAGTTGAAGATCATCAAAGCTGAGATCTTGATTGTCGAACCATTCATCAATGAAATTGTGCAAGATATTCACATCAAAGAGGGGCAGATCATTGAAGATCTCCGCCTCTTGCTTGCTCTTGATCAGCTCCTCAAGGGCATCATTGCCAAATTCTTCATCTGAAGACAAATCAATAGCTTCAGATTCGTTTCTCAGAACGGCAGCAGGTGTAAGTGCTTGACTCTGTTGCTGAACGGGTTTGATCTTTGGCTTCTCTTGCCTCTTGGAGATGCGAGAGAGATCTTCAGAGGTGTTACTAGAAGCAGGAGGTGCAGTTGCCAATGGCTTCACTCGTGAAGCTTTTGGAGCAGCAGATGACTTTGAAGCTTTATCCTTCTTTTGCTTCAGCGACTTTGGAGTAGGAGCTGGAGCTTCATCTATGTCAGCATCATCATCAGAATGATCCACCTTGGCACCTTGGACAGTTATGTGGGTGATGAGGCCATCAAGGTTGTAGAAGGGGCCGATCTTGTTCTGATTGGCTTCATGGGTGCCATCATCTCGAGGTGAGGAAGGACCAGGGTTGAAGTCGAGCCCTAGAGCCTTCTTGTTCTTCGCAGCTGAGTCTTTGGCGAACTGGTAGTTGCGCTTGAACAGATGGTCTTCACGGCACCACAGCAGAGAAGAAGAATCGGCGTTCTCTGGCTGCGGTCCGCGAATCATGCACGGATAGAATTTTCGTTGGAGGGCTTCAGGAAGAGACTGGGGTTGAAGATTTTGTACACAATATCTCCCCAGGGTGCCTTGATGGCATTTTTCTCTGCATATTCTTCAGTGATGAAGCGGTATTTGAACCATTCTTCAGCCCAGTATCTTCGAATCCACTGGATTCGATTCTTGCGGCCGGTATAGGTTTCCTCAGGATCAGTTTTGTACAACTCGTGCAAATCAGGAGGCAAATCCTTTGAAGTGTTACCACGGTGCTGTTTGCCTCCCTTCCGTGCTGACTTTTTAGTTGCCATGAATTTTAAGCTGAAGGGCTTCAGAACGTGCAATGGCTTCAAACGATTGTGACAACATTCGAGGTGCGAGGGAAGGGAAGAGGTCATATGCATTCTCAGAAGATTTTGAAGATAAATCAGTTTGAAGACATTGACCTCACAGTGCAAAGACATTCACTTATTAGGTGAGAGTTGGTTCCAGAGTTGTACAAATCCAAGAATAAGTACAAGTGAGGAATCTAACTTGTAAAGAAGCATAAGTGAATAGACTCGGTAGAATATGAGATGCAGGATGAGATGGATTCAAGTTTGAAGATCTAGAAACCACTTTTGGTAAAAACGGATGAATCTATCAGATCAAAAAGAAGGTAAAAAGTAAACTTTAATTATGAAACAAAGAACTACTAGACAGAATGGAGATGGAGGCCGAGCAGTCCAATCTCCCATGCCCTAACTCGGCGACGGAAGACACCTACGACGATGGTGGACAAGACGAGGTCCGCAGCCGGCGTGAGGACGGCGTCAAGGAAGTCGCGGAAGCTAAGCGCTTTGTCGTCGGCGTCGTCGAGAGATAGCGGAGGCGCTAGGGTTTGCGTGAGGTGGCGAGGAGGAAGAAGAATTTTTGACCGAGACGAGACGGGTATTTATAAGGACAGAGACGGCACAGCGCAATTACGCAGGTGCCCCTGGCGGTTCACATCTGACGGACACGTGGCAAGCATGCAACACCTTGGGAGTTGTTCCATGTTCCCACGCACGCCTGGATTGTCGGGGTGGTCATTCCAAATTCTCCGGGCTTTAGGCAAATAGGATAAGGCATTAAAGACAGATGTAAATGTTTGCCAGATTGACTTCAGCTGACAAGGTCTCAGTGAAGACAATAGACAGTTTTCAATAGAATGCATATGATTTGGACAGATAGAGTTGAGGTAGAAGCATAGATAGGTTAGGGTCTGATCACATTCACTTAGTTCAAAAGATTCAACATGAAGCCATAGCTATAAGTGAATGTTGTAGAGGACTGAACATAGATAGATATGTATAGTACTAGTCCAATTCAACCAAATGAAGATAAACTCGAATATAAGTCAGGGATGAAGACAAATCAATTATGAAGACTTTGCAAACATAGCGCCAAGAGAAACACTTCAAACAAAAAGTTTGGTGGTGGCGTTACCCACCGTATAGGAAGTATTAGACCCAGACACGGCGCACAATTATCGTGGCGCTCCGAAGTCAAATTCCACATTAATGTATTCACACTTAGAGTGTATGTCTTCATCGATTGAAGATATACGTTACTTTGTGTGTTGCACATCTAAGTCATCAAAATGCATAAGTGTTAGGATGTGTGTCCAATTCACAGGACATTTGAGGATTCCAAGATATTTAGCTCACACCGCAACTTGCAAAACCTTTTCTCATCCAAGGGCTTTGTGAAGATATCAGCCAATTGCTCTTCAGTGTTGACGCGAATGATATCAGTATCTTCCTTCATAACATGATCTCTGACAAGGTGATGATGAATCTCAATGTGCTTTATCTTCGAGTGCTGAACTAGGTTGTTGGCAATCTTGATGGCACTCTCATTGTCGCAGTAGAGAGGCACATTCTTCAGATGTATACCATAGTCCTTGAGAGTTTGCTTCATCCAGAGAAGCTGAGCATGGCAAGATCCAGCACAATGTATTTGGATTCAGCAGTGGAGAGAGATACACAGTTCTGCTACTTTGAAGACTAACAGACAAGTGATCGTCCCAGAAAGTGACATGTGCCTGATGTGGACTTGCGATCAACCTTGTCACCAGCATAATCAGCATCTGAGAATCCAACTAGATCAAACTCTGAGCCCTTTGGATACCATAATCCTAGTGTTGGGGTGTAAGCCAAATATCAAAGAATTTGCTTCACAGCTAAGTGATGTGATTCCTTTGGTGCCGCTTGGAATCGGGCACACATGAAAACACTAAGCATTATATCTGGCCTAGATGCACATAAGTAAAGCAAAGAACCAATCATGGAGCGATATACCTTTTGATCGAACTCTTTACCATTGTCGTCGGGACCCAGATGACTTTTGGTTGGCATTGGCGTCGTGTATCCTTTGCAATCTTGCATTCCAAACTTCTTTAGGCAATCTTTGAGATATTTTTCTTGAGATATGAAGATACTGTTGCCTTGCTGACGGATTTGAAGACCCAGAAAGAACTTTAGCTCGCCCATCATGGACATTTGATATTGCTCTTGCATCATGTGACCAAATTCATCACTGTATTTCTTGTTGGTGCAGCCGAAGATAATGTCATCCACATAGATTTGACATACAAATAGTTCACCATCATATGTCTTCGTGAAGAGGGTAGGATCTAATGAACCGGGTTTGAAGCCTTTGCTCTTCAGGAAGTCTTTGAGCGTGTCATACCAAGCACGAGGGGCTTGTTTGAGGCCATACAGTGCCTTGTTGAGCTTGTATACCATGTCAGGATGTTTTGGGTCTTCAAAACCAGGAGGTTGTGCGACATATACTTCTTCTTCTATCTTTCCATTGAGAAACGCACTCTTCACATCCATTTGATACAGAAGGATATTGTGATGATTTTCATATGCTAGCAGTATCCGAATGTGTAAGTGCATCTAGTGCCACCCCTAGTTGGTTTTGGAGTATTGACGACAAAGTTGGTTGAGGGACTAATGCGTTTGTGAGAATTGCAGGATAACGCAGGTAGTGTCCCTCATTGATTCGGTTTACCTACCAGAGATGACCCCTAAAAATGTATGAACACATTGAAGACAATGGTGGTATGAGAAGATATTCATATTGAAGACTATGACATGAGAAGACATTGCATGAAGACTATGGAGCGCGAAGACTGTGTGGTTTCGTTGCTTCCTTTTCTTCTTTGTTGAGTCATAGGAACCACCGTACTGTTAAGTGGGGTCCAAGTGAACTAAGTCAGAGTGACTGAAGTGATGCTCAACTCAAATCCTATGTCTTCGAGCGAAGACAATGAGAGCAAACCCTATCCAGAGCTGGATGAGTCAGCTTTGCTTGTAGCCCAAGTAAAGTTGTCGCGTGTGTTTGAAATCTGACCGTTGGAACACGTGTCAGTTCCTTAGTGACCCATGGTCATTTGGACAAATCCGGTCAGGTTGCCTAGTGGCTATAAATAGCCCACCCCCTACACCATAAATTGGTGGCTGCTCAGAGTTTGTATACGGCTTTTGTCATTTGAGAGCAACCCACCTCGAAGCATTTGAGAGAGAAAAATCCTTCCGAGGACAAAGCCCAAAACACCCAGAGCCAAAGAGTGTTAGGCATCACTGAAGTCTTTCTATCTGTGTGACCTGAAGACTTATTACACTTGAGGACTGTGTATCCTCCAGCCGGTTAGGCGTCGCGTTCTGAGCATCCAAGAGTAATTGTGGATTGCCGGTGAACGAAGTCTGTGAAGGTTTGGAAGTCTCCCTTGAAGACTTACCAGAGTGATTGGGCGAGGACTGGGTGTCCTTAGCTCAAGGGGAATAAGGTGAAGACACGGTCTTCTGAGTTAAATCTCAGCCTCCCTAACCAGACGTACAGTTGTCACAGCAACTGGAACTGGTCCAACAAATCCTGTGTCTTCAACAAGCAACTGGTTCTATCCCTTTCCATCCTTTACTTAAGTTTGTCTTCGTGAAGTCACTGCCCATATGTCTATCTGTTTGACTTCATTGTTTGACTACTACTGTTGATTGGCTTCATACTATCTTCCATCCTGATCCCAACTACTCAGCTGCTATTAGTCTTGTACTTTCACATCATTACATACTTGACTATGGCTTGCTTATGGTAGTTAATCTTCCGCTGCATTTCAACTAAGTTATTTCTGTTGTTTGTCTTCGAAACTTCCAAGTTTTGAAGACTTTCACAAAAATCGCCTATTCACCCCCCCCCTCTAGTCGATACTAGCACTTTCAATTGGTATCAGAGCGAGGTACTCTCCTGTTTTGTGTGATTCGGTTTAACCACCTGGAGTTTCAGCTATGTCGACTGCAGGGATAATCAAGGTCTCCGCTGCTTGCCCGTGTTCGATGGAACTGAATATCCCTACTGGAAGAATAAGATGCGCATGCATCTTGAAGCCATTGATGTCGACCTCTGGTATGTCGTCAAGAACGGCGTTCCCAAAACTGGTGAAGGTGTCACCCCCACTGATGTCAAGAAGTTCATTCAACTGGACTCTACTGCAAAGAACATCATCTGTGGTCATCTGACCAAAGGACAGTATGGCCGTGTGAGTGCTCTGGAAACGTCGAAGCTAGTCTGGGACTGGCTATCCAAGGTCAATGAAGGAGTCTCAACCCAGAGAGATCAAAGGATCAGTGTTCTTCGCAACCTCTTCGACCGCTTCAAGAGAAACAACAATGAAAATGTCCAACTCACGTTTGATCGTCTAACTGACATCACAAATGAGCTTCAAGTTCTTGGCGCCACTGAGATCACCAAGCATGAAATCGTCAAGACACTGCTGAGATCACTTGACAGCTCCTTTGACACCCTTGCCCTCATGATATAAGAACGTCCTGACTTCAAGACACTCGATCCGTCTGATATACTTGAGAGGGCTCAACACACATGAGTTCCAGCTTTCTGAGAAAAGAGATATCTATGGCCCAAACTATGGCCAAACTCGTGCTTTGAAGGCAAAAGTTGTTTCCTCATCTGAAGAAGAATCTGACTGCGGTTCTGATGATCCTGAAGACATTGGAAAGGAACTTGCCATGCTGGTGAAGAAGTTTCAGAGGTTCACCAAGAAAAAGGGCTTTAGAAAGTCTTCACGATCCAGCTCCAAGAATGATGAAGCTTCCACCCATGACCACAAGAAGAGAACCTGCCACAAGTGCAAGAAACCTGGTCACTACATATCTGAGTGTCCACAGTGGGACAATGAGAAGAAGAAGAAGAAGAGCAAGGAATATGATTCTGATGACAAGAAGAAGAAGAAATCCTCAGAGTCTTCTAAGTCTTCTTCCAAGTCCTCATCATACAAGAAGAGCTCATCTGGCAAGGCTCGTGCTTTTGTTGTCAAGGAAATGGATTCAGAGGAGGAGTCAGCTTCTGAGGAGGCGGAGGTGGAATCTGGAGAGGAGTCCGACCCTGGCGTTGCAAGTCTGGCTCTAGCCTCAGCCTATGTCGCCAAGTCCATCTTCAACACTGAAGACAATGACTTCCACACCAACGCTGAAGCTAATGACGAAGACGATCCTTCTCCCACCTACTGCTTCATGGCACGTGGTGCCAAGGTAAAATCCCGCGATGCTTACTTTCAAACGTCAAGTGAAGATGACTCTGATTGTGAATCCAAACCCAGCTACAAAACACTTGCTAAAATTGCAACTGAACAACAAAAGGCTATGGAACATACTCAAAAACTGTTAGACAAAAGCGATGACCTGTTGGACGCTGAAATGACACGTTCACAGTCCTTAGTTGATGACATAAAAAATCTTCATGCTAAGTACCAAGAACTTGAAGGTCGTCATGAATCACTCTCAACTACTTATGAAAGGCTCTCTTATGATTATCTTCAAAGGAAACAAGAGCTTGAGAAATTGAGAGCGGCTCATGAAGATCTTCAAAAGGTGAATGAGTCACTTCGCGCTCAACAGATCAGTTCCGCTCAGGATGGATTTGAACCACCATGTTTAAAATGCATTGAGCGTGATAACGCTACATCTGTTGTTGAATGTTCCACTACTTCTGATGTTTCATTTTCTTCACCTACTGAAGTGGTTACTAACCCCTCTGTGGAGGATACCACTAGCATTGCTGATGAAAATGCTAGGTTGAAGACATTGCTTGAAACAGGGATGTACAAAAGTTTGAAGGGACATCAGACACTCTGCGATGTCCTCAAAAAGCAGATTCTGAACCGAAACCCTAGGAAAGAGGGTGTTGGGTTCGAGAGGAAAATGAACGCTGATGGTTCCTACTGGAAGCCTGAGCAGTATCCCAAAACCACATGGGTTGCTGCAAAGGAACCTTCAGTGGATCCATCCACTTTATCTGGATTTACCTGTGCTAATCCTATTATCATTGATGAATCCTTTGATGCAAACTATAAACTGTTCAAAAATCAGAATGGTGAAGTGTTTGTCAGGTATATTGGTACTAACTGCAGGAATGGACCTCCTATGAAGAAGATCTGGGTTCCCAAAAGCTGCCTTGAGAATCTTCCAGTGAATGTCATCATGACACCACCAGTGAAGAAGACAAACCCCAGACCAAAGGCATCATATGGTCCAACGGCTACTTACGAACACAGGACTCACTTGAGTCACCCTAACGCCAATTTTTTGCAGGGAAATCATACTCAGACTCATGAATATGAGCGTGTGTCTTCAAACCGCTATGTTCATAGAACTAAGAACTTTTCTGCTTATTCACATGAGTATCATTCATCTCCTGCAAGGCTATTTGCTAGGCTTCAAAGCCAAAATTCTCAGATGCTGCACTTAAACTCATTGCTTCTAAGCCACCCCTGAAAATGTGGGTGGTGAAGAAGAATTAACTCTCTTTTGCAGAATGTGGTCTCCAGCCAGCAATCAATGGCATCCGATACTATTGCTGGGCACCTAAAACTCACTCTGGACGCACGCTGAAAGTGTCATTCTATATACTTCAAATCTGAATCACTTATCAGTCATACTATGTCCTAACTTCGATATGTGTTGTGACTGTCCCCATATGTGTCAAATGCTTATGCTTCACAACACTCTTGTGAAGCCTATCCTCCTAACTGCATTGTAGGGTACATCACCAAAAGCTTCAGAATGGATTATGGACAGTGGATGCACAAATCATATGACTGGTGATCGAAGTCTTCTCATGGACTCAACCTTACGTCCATCCGACAAGAGTCAAATCACATTTGCTGACACTGGTAAAAGCAAAGTATTGGGTCTTGGTAGAGTTGCAATCTCAAAGGATCAACACATGGATAAAGTGATGCTTGTTGAATCCCTTGGTTTCAACTTAATGTCTGTCTCAATGCTTTGTGACTTGAACATGATTGTGATATTTGGCAAATATCGTTGCCTTGTACTAATGGAATCTGACAAATCTCTAGTCTTTGAAGGGTATCGAAAAGATGATCTATACATGGTAGATTTCTCAGCAGGTCCACAGCTTGCCGTATGTCTTCTCACAAAAGCTTCAGAGTGCTGGCTCTGGCATCGAAGGCTGGGGCATGCTGGCATGAGGAATTTGCACTCACTTGTCAAGAAGAAGCATGTCATAGGCATCGAAGATGTCAAGTTCAAGAAGGATCATCTGTGTGGTGCCTGTGAAGCTGGAAAGATGACAAGGGCAAAGCACCCCTCGAAGACAATCATGACAACATCTCAACCCTTCGAGCTGTTACACATGGACTTATTTGGACCTACTCACTACTCCACCCTCACAACAACTGTCTGTCTCTATGGCTTCGTCATTGTTGATGACTACTCAAGATACACATGGGTTCATATAATTCTTTACAAGACTGAAGTGCAAGATGTCTTCAGGCGCTTCGCAAATCAAGCAATGAACAATTATGGCGTGAAGATCAAGCACATCAGAAGTGACAATGGCACTGAATTCAAGAACACTGGACTTGATCTGTATTTGGATACAATGGGAATCACTCATGAATTCTCTGCTCCATACACATCTCAGCAAAATGGCATCGTTGAGCGCAAAAACAGAACCCTCATTGAAATGGCTCGAACAATGCTAGATGAATACAAGACACAAAGGAAGTTCTGGCCCGAAGCTATTGATACTGCATGTCACATCATCAACCGTGTCTACATCCATAAGCTTCTGAACAAAACATCTTATGAGCTTCTAACTGGCAAGAAGCCAAACGTCAGTTACTTCAGAGTATTTGGAGCTAGATGCTGGATCAAGGATCCCCATCACAAGTCAAAATTTGCACCTGAGGCTCACGAAGGCTTCATGCTTGGCTATGGAAAGGATTCACACTCCTACAGAGTCTTCAACCTTTTTCTCTACAAAATCGTTGAAATTGTGGATGTGAAATTTGATGAAACCAATGGTTCACAGAGAGAGTTTCTGCCAAGTACACTAGATGAAGATCCTTCAAACGAGTCTATCAAGCTGATGGGAACTGGTGAAATCATGCCCTCTGAAGCACAGCCTGAAGAGGAACTTATCATCTCTGCACCAAATCAACCTGAAGACAATGCTCAGACCGAAGACAATCCTACCAATGATAACAATGATCAGCCAGAGCAAAATCTTCGTCCTGTCCATCCCCGTGTTGCAAATGAAGTTCAAATAGAGAAGATAATTGACAGCATCAATGCACCTGGTCCGCTCACTCGATCAAGAGCAACACAGCTAGCAAACTTCTGTGGGCACTTTTCATTTGTGTCGATATCAGAACCCAAGAAAGTTGCTGAAGCCTTTATGGAACCTGAATGGATTCAAGCCATGCAAGAAGAACTTCAACAGTTCAAGCTGAATAATGTTTGGGAACTCGTCAAGCGACCTGACCCTCGCAAGCATAACATTATTGGAACAAAATGGATATATCGAAACAAGCAGGATGAGCATGGTCAAGTCGTCAGAAACAAAGCACGTCTTGTGGCTCAAGGTTATACTCAAGTTGAAGGAATTGACTTCGATGAAACATTTGCTCCGGTTGCTAGGCTTGAAGCTATTCGCATACTGCTAGCCTATGCTAATCATCACAACATCTTGCTATATCAAATGGATGTGAAAAGTGCATTTCTCAATGGCAAGATTGAAGAAGAAGTATATATCGCACAACCACCTGGCTTTGAAGATCCAAAACATCCTGATATGGTGTACAAGCTAAACAAAGCACTATATGGCCTCAAACAAGCTCCTCGTGTCTGGTATGATACGATCAAAGACTTCCTGAAGAGCAAAGGCTTCAAACCTGGATCCCTCGATCCCACACTCTTCACGAAGACATATGATGGTGAACTGTTTGTGTGCCAAATATATGTGGATGACATAATCTTCGGCTGCACCAACCAGAAGTACAGTGATGAGTTTGGGTACATGATGCAAGAGCAATATCAAATGTCCATGATGGGTGAGCTGAAGTTCTTCCTTGGTCTTCAAATTCGTCGGCAATGAAATGGCATCTTCATATCTCAAGAAAAATACCTCAAAGATTGTCTGAAGAAGTTCGGAATGGAAGACTGCAAAGGCTACACGACGCCAATGCCAGCCAAACACCATCTTAGTCCCGACGACAATGGTAAAGAGTTCGATCAAAAGGTATACCGCTCCATGATTGGTTCTTTGCTTTATTTATGTGCATCTAGGCCAGATATTATGCTTAGTGTTTGCATGTGTGCTCGATTCCAAGCGGCACCAAAGGAATCGCATCACTTAGCTGTGAAGCGAATTCTTCGATATTTGGCTTACACCCCAACACTCGGATTATGGTATCCCAAGGGCTCAAAATTTGATTTGGTTCGATTCTCGGATGCTGATTATGCTGGTGACAAGGTGGATCGCAAGTCTACATCAGGCACATGTCATTTTCTTGGTCGATCACTTGTCTATTGGTCTTCAAAGAAGCAGAATTGTGTATCACTCTCAACTGCTGAATCTGAATACATTGCTGCTGGATCTTGTTGTGCTCAGCTTCTATGGATGAAGCAAACTCTCAAGGATTATGGCATCAACCTGAAACAAGTACCTCTCTTCTGCGACAACGAAAGTGCCATCAAGATAGCCAACAATCCTGTCCAGCACTCGAAGACAAAGCACATTGAAATACATCATCACTTTCTCAGAGATCATGTTATGAAGAAATATATAGATATCATGCACGTCAACACTGAAGAGCAACTCGCAGATATCTTCACAAAGCCCTTGGACGAGAAAAGGTTTTGCAAGTTACGGTGTGAGCTAAATATCTTGGAATCCTTGAATGTCCTGTGATCAGGCACACATCCTAACACTTATGCATGTTGATGACTTAGATGTGCAACACACAAAGTAATGTATATCTTCAATCAATGAAGATTTACACTCTGAGTGTGAATACATTAACATGGAATTTGACTTCGGAGCGCCACGATAATTGTGCGCCATGTCTGGGTCTAATACTTCCTATACGGTGGGTAACGCCACCACCGACTTTCTCTGTTTGAAGTGTTTCACTCATGGCGTTATACTGCAATGACTTCGCATTTGGTTTGTCTTCAGTTTCAATTTATCTTCATGTTTTTTATGATGATTTGATTGCATATATATATACTAGTGTTCTGTCCTCTACAGCATTCACTTATAGCTATATCTTCAGTTTGAATCTTTTGAACTAAGTGAATATGATCGGACCCTAACCTCTCTATGCTTTCTATCTCAAACACTATCTGTCCAAATCATATGCATTCTATTGAAACTGTCGAATGTCTTCTCTGCGTCCTTGTCAGCAGAAGGCGAAGAGACAAACATTAAATCTGTTTTAAATGACTTATCTTTATTGTTGAAATCCAGAGAAGCCGGAACAACTCTCCGACATGCCTGGTGGGCGTGGGAACGTGGGACAATCCTAAGTATGTTGCATGCATGCCACGTACCCCTCAGATGTGAACCGCCAGGGGCACCAGTGTAATTGCGATGTGTCTCTCACCTACTTATAAATACTTGTCCCCTGCGGTAAAGAAATCCTTCTTCCACCTCTCCAGCTCGTCAAAACCCTAGCGCCACCGCTAGCTCTCGACGACACCGGCGACGAAGCACTTAGCTGCCGCGACTTCTCCGACGCCGTCCTCACGCCGGCCGCGGACATCGTCCTCTCCGCCGTCGCCCTAGGTGTCCTCCATCGCCAAGTTAGGGCACGGTGGGCTGAACTGCTCGGTCTACTATTCTTCCCATCTAGCAGTTCTTCGTGCGGTAATTATAACTCTATTTTTACCACCTTTTTGATCTTCAAGATTCATCCTGTTTACCAAAAGTGGTTTCAGATTATTCAATGTTAGATCTATTATGTCCGCATCTCATACTGCCTAGTCAATTCACTTAGATTTCCTGACTAGTTTGATTCCTCACTTGTACTTATTCACGGATTGGTACAAATCTGGAACCAACTCACATATATAAGTGAATGTCTTCGCACCATGAGGTCAATGTCTTCAAACTGATTTATCTTCAAAATCTTCTGAGAATGCATATGACCTCTTCCCCTTCCCTCGCATCTCTAATGCTGTCACAGGTACATGTCCGTGGGAGAATCCCTTGGTTCTCATAGTCTGCATTCGTTTGCAGAATACTTACAGCATCATATCAATTCTCCTGAAGCCAGTTCCTGCTTGACCAGCAAGCAAAAGTCTCTGAAGCCTTTGAACATATTGAAGCCATTCAGTTTGAAGTTCATGGCTGCAGAAAAATCAGCAAGGAAGGGTGGCAGAGAGCGCAGAGAAGGAACATCCAAGGATCTGCCTGAAGACTTAGCAGAACTCTACAAGACAGATCCTAAAGAGTCTTATCATCAGCGCAAGACACGAATCCAATGGATTCGACGCTATTGGGCCGAAGAATAGTTCAAGTACAAATTCGTGACCAAGGAATATGCAGAGAAGAATGCTATCAAAAGTCCTTGGGGCGATATTCTCTATCGAGGCATTCAACCCAAGAACAGAGCTGAAGCTATTGAACAAAGCTTCTATCCTTGCATGGTCCGTGGACCTCAGCCTGAGAGTGCCGATCCCACATCATTATTCTGGTGTCGTGATGATGCCCTCTTCAAGCGCAACTTCCAGCACGCAAAGGCTTCGGCCAAGGAAAAAAAAAGACATTGGGATTAGACTTCAACCCTGGTCCCTCTGCTCGTCGTGCTGACGACTCTCGTGATGCAGAACCAAATGTCATTGGCCCCTTCTCCAACCTTGATGGCCTCATCACTTACATCTTGGTCCAAGGTGCCAAGGTAGATCATTCTGATCATGATGCTGACACTGATGAAGCCCCAGCTCCTTCTTCGAAGCCACAGAAGAAAAAGAAGCTAAAGGCTTCTAAATCCGCACCTCCAAAAGCTTCTCGTGCGAAGCCACTGGCCACTGCACCTCCTGAAGCCAGTGTGTAGTCTGAAGATCAATCCCGTATCTCCAAGAAGACAGAGAAGAAAAAGCAACTTGTCAGGCATACTGATCAAGCCCTGACTCCTGCCGCTATTCTACGCGATGATCCCATTGATCTGTCAAGTGATGAAGATCTTGCTGATGATGCTCTTGAGCAGCTGATAAAGAGCAAGGAAGAAGCAGAAATCTTCAACAACTTGCCTCTCTTTGATGTGCCAATCATTCACAATTTCATTGATGAGTGGTTCGACACCCCCAATGTCAGCTTTGAAGATTTACAGCTTCCCATTGGCCTCAGCGTCGCCTTCAATGGCGCCATTGCTTCTGAGCTGGCTATCGCTCAGCGAATCGTTGAGCTCAAGAACAAGATTGATTATGAGAAGGCTCAATTCAGGAAGCATGTGGCCAAGCTAAGTATTCAAGACGTCAAAAACTTCAAGGTCATGATGCATGAGCTCAAAGAAGCCTTTCTCAAGAAGCGTCAACAAGCTCAAGGCTCTCGCGAGCGTATGAAGAATTTGGCTAATAAGTGTGTACTTGCCTACAATGAGGCTGAGAAGCGCAAGTCACTTGGCCGTCCTGGCATTGACCCCAGGATGGCTGCAAAGAAAAAGAAGAAGCTTCCTGCTGACCAGCCTGCACCCTCAAGCCAAGAAGCTCCTCGCATTATCTTCCCCAGCAGCATGACTGGCTCGAAGCCAAAGGTCACCACAACCGCTTCAGATCAGAAGAAGACAAGGGTTGCAGAGGCTGAAGCCAGAAAGAGGAAGAATACTGAAGCCTCTGATGCTACTCCCTCCAAGAAGAAGCGCAAGACCAAGAAAAATCGGGCTGCTCCCACAGAGCCCCTCGTAGTTGAACCCATCTCAATGGTTCGCCCTGCGTCTGAACATCAAGAAAGACAGATAATAGTTCATGAGCCTACTCCCACAGAGGCTCATGAAGCTGAAGATATTCCAGCAACTGAACCTACCGCTGCTGAAGACATTTGTCATGATGACAATGTAGCCGATGATGAAGTTCTTCCTCAGATCGAACATGACGTGGTATCATCGCCTGTTCATACGAACAGCGAACTCATCAGCATTGGTCGTCCACTGACGCCAATTGCTCAGGATGCATCGTGGGCTGATCACCCACAACTACAAGACTCCCCCAGTACTCTCGAACAACAACAACAAGCCACACCCCCCGTGCAAGAAGAGGATGAAGACTTTCAGGCCCAGCCAACTCCATCACCAAAGGCGTTGCCAGCACTTTGCAGGCTTCGCAAAGGACAAAGGCCTCAAGTCCCTTTGTCGAGCGTTCCCGAAGGAGAAGTGCAACGTTCGCCTGTTGCACGTCAAGTATTTTTTGAACCTGCTCCAACTGTGAATGTCTCCGAGTCTGAAGCACATGATGCTGAAGACATTCCGGCTGCATCAGCCGAAGAAAATCAAGAAGAAGTACATGTACCTACTCCCCCAGCAATTGAAGAAGTAGTTCCTGATGTGAACGTGCATGTGCCCGACCCTCCTGTTCATCAAGAGGAGGTTGACAATGTTGAGGCTGCCACCGCCAACACCAATGAAGCCAATGACGTAGTCATGGCTGACGCTAATGTGGAGCCTGCACCAACCAGTGTGCCAGAAGCAAGTGTGGCCACTGAACCTGAAACCACTGAGGCTGCTGCACCTGAAGCCAATGAGACAATCGCTCTCGAAGCACCTGTTGCGCAGCATGTCACCTCAACCATTGCCCCTCCTCCTGTTCCGCCACCAAGGCCTCACACAATTGAGCAAGCATACAGTCATGGTCAGCTTACCACTGTCCGATGGCCCATTCTGGTGCCTCCGCCTACTGCCTCAGGACCTCAATTTGACTATCACATTGAGCATAGGCCTCAGGTCCAGAAGCCCAAGCCAAGATTGCCAAGGTTTCCAGGTACTGCAAACTCACCAGGATCCTTCAATGTCAATGGCTTCAAAAGCCGCAATACCTTCTTTGACAGCGCCAAGAACCCCTACTCCAAGCCAAGGATATCATCAGATCGGTTCTGGAGCTATCAACAGCGAAGCTATTACTCCTGCGTTCTATATGATCAAGGCCGCATTTTCCCTCATATGCGCCTTGATACAGAAGCCATTGTTGGACTGCCGTGCTTAGAAGAAGCACTTGATTGCTTTCGTGATGCTGGTCTGCTCCACTTTGTGATAGACAAAGAACATTGGAATGAAGAGCTATTGCTTCAATTCTATGCTACTCTACACATTCGCGGCTACAACAGAGATATCAAGACATGGGTTCTCGAGTGGATGACTGGAAATGTTCATCATGAAGCCAAAGCTATGGATATCATCGAGCTTACAGGGCTAGCCACTCCTGGAGAACTATATGAACCTGACTGTCAGCTACACCGCAATGCTGTAGAGAGTATCTTCCATAAGCCATAACCCAATATGAGCCAGATGTTGAGCATGATGAAGCCCTTGCCATCTGATGCTGAATATCCAACAGATTTCTTTGTTGAAGACCTTGAGTATCTGCCTCGCACCATATATCATATCATCAGGCGGACTCTGTGGCCTATCAAAGGACATTCATCAGCGGCCAAACTAGAAGGAGCTATGAAGACTTTGGTCTTCTACATTCTCAATGGCATCAGCTTCAATACCCAAGAATTCTTCATCAGGCAACTTGCTGCTTCCGGCTCTGACCTATTTGGTCTAAAGTTTTATGCTCCATGGGTCATGCGCCTCATCAAGCGACACTCATCTGTCAACTATCAGCCCTCTGCTCACAACCATCTGATCTTTTTACCAGAGGTTGATATGTCAGTTGAAGCCATATACCCTGATCCTGCCAAGAAGCCTCTTTGTCTTCAGAATGCCGAGCACCAAAGCTCCACTCAACCCATTGAAGGTGTTCAAGCAGCGACACGAATTTATCCCTTGGCCGGAAACACTCGTCTGCCTCATCGAGCACCCACTGAAGCCACTGAAAGCACCATTGCCCAAAGGCGTCCGAAGCGTTCTCGTGTTCTTAATGACCGAGAACTTCTTGTGGCCCTTCATCAAAAACAGGATAAACATCACTTTTGGCTCAAGAGACAGATGCAAAGCCTCTTGGTGGATGGCAATCGCATTCGCAACCTTGCCACCAAGAATGCATTTGTTGCTCATGAAACTTGCCGGCGATCATGGAAGAGTTTGACCTTGCTCAGTGCTGAAGCAGATCTTCAAGACGATGGCTTCAATGAAAGATTTCAGTTTGACACCACTCCTCCACGGACTGTTGTCCTACGTCGTACTCCATCTCTTGAAGACTCAGAATATTCTTCCTCCGCGGCAACAGTAAATGCCGAAGTAATCAATGATGAAGATGACGCTACTTCACCACCTCCAACTACTGCGCGCCTCGACACTACACCAAGTTCATCTGCACCGCTACCCAACGACGACAACCCTGCTGCTTCACCTACTCATGACGAGTAAATGCTCTATGTCTTCAAACCTTTTTGGTCCTTACTGACAAAAGGGGGAGAAGCGTATGAGTTGATAGTCTTCAAGCGGGTTCATATGGGCGGTTGCATTATATTTTGCTGCGTGCTTACAACTCTTGCCTTTTGAAACATTTGATTCCTTGAGTTGTAACACCTAAACTTGATGGTCGTCTGCTACCTATCTGCTTTACTGTGATGCGATGATAAATTCCGCATGTGCTATGATAACTTCCGCACTTAGATCATTCTGCAGACGTCCATTTTTCATTATGCATGTCATTCTACTTACTATATCAGTTCATGCATGATGAATTATCTTCATAAGTTGAAGTGGATCTCCACAAGTAAAACCTGCCATGTGCATTTGCATTCCAAAAGCAAATTACTTATATGCACATCTTCAGGGGGAGCCCTTGCTACTTATGAAGACAATTTCCTATCCTTTACAATTTCACATACTTTATCCCCGTTGAAAACTTCAACCAGTTTGTCATCAATCACCAAAAAGGGGGAGATTGTAAGTGCATCTAGTGCCACCCCTAGTTGGTTTTGGAGTATTGACGACAAAGATGGTAGGCAAAACCCACTACACCGATGGCTCCGAATTAACTTATAAGGAGAAAAAACATCTGATCGCATTTTGTAATGATCTTGAGAATTACAATATCTACAATCGAACTCCTCAACATTATGGTCAATACGTGCCACTAGTGCACGTGTTGAACTACGGTAACTACCATGGAGATACCCTGGTAAGATTTTTTACTATTAGAACATCCGTGCATCTTTTGCATACTTCTAAAACTAGTACATCATTGCTAACTACGAAGTTATTACTATGTTTTTCAATAGATAATCCTGAATGATTGTGTGCCTCATTTGATGTATACGCACGGTTGCCTTGATGTTTTGAACATACAACCAGGTCGTCCTACGAATCTCAACTGTCCATACCGGATTTCTAAAACAAGTGGAGATATGACAATCAAAGAATGGAAAAAATGTATGGACAGTCGTAAGGAGGTTCTTGGAAGCAAAATGAAGCGAAACACAAGAATTGGAGACAGGATGATCTCGATTCTCCATAATGGAGAGTCTGGGTCTATATTGTTTTATGCTATTTTACCTTAAAGAGGGTATTTATACCTCATAATGATGATCATGTGCTAATAACAATTAAGTAGGGTTGGTTCGATGACTATGAGGATGATGATCGTATGACTTGTTATTAATAACGAGTAGAAGTTGTATGATGATGATTAATTAGTAGGACTTGTTATTATATATGATGATGCATGATGCGAGCGGGTGAAATGAACATGGATTGGATTGAAGTGAAGGCAACATGCATGTGGTGCATGTCGAAAGTAATACTAATCCTAACTTGAATCCAAACTTGATCAAGTTAGGATTAGTATTACTTTCGACATACACCACATGTTGCCTTCTGTTCAATCTAAGCCATGTTAACGTTAGGCATAGCAGTAGCGTTGGTAAACCAAGCACAGAGATATATAAGAGAGGACACTTCTCTCTATTAGCTAGCTAATAACAACCTAAATTAACCCCCCAAACCCCTAAACCAGCCCTTTCAAAAAAACTCAGCTCCAGCCAGCTGCTGACGCGTGGATGCCTATTGGTCCCGGTTGGTGTCACCAACCGGGACCAAAGGCCCCCCTGCCTGGGCTGGCTGCAGCGGCCACGTGGAGGCCCATCTGTCCCGGTTCGTATAAGAACCGGGACTAAAGGCCAAGGGCATTAGTAATGACCTTTTAGTCCCGGTTCCAAAACCGGGACAGAAGGCCCTTACGAACCAGGACAAAAGGCCATTTTTCTACTAGTGAACGGACACATGATTACTTGGAAGAAATTAAGTTTGTGTATGATTAATGAAATTTTCACATAATGATAAGTACTTCATGACACCATAAGCCTTACGAATTCATATACAAAGATACAAAAAAATATCAATATACAAAGATACACAAAAATATCACTCGTAAAATACAATACAGAAGTTGTAGTAGTTAAATTGAACAATTTACTATTACACATTTTGAGAATGTACAAGCTGTTTGATGAGGGCAGGTGACCTATCCTTGGTATGTGGATTTTCCCCTTGTCATGTTCTGTCTGCCATTTCGAGATTGACACACACCAAGCAAACAAACATACCTCAAATCAGAAACTAAGGGTAGTGTTCTAAAATCAATTTACTTTGTATGCAAATCAGAACAAGTACCACATCACATTACCATAGGATCCTATTACAGGAAAGGTATGGAAAGGCAAGCTGGGGTAAGACATTATCCATACTGCAATCCTATACTTGCTCAACTATGAACACAGGAGATGCAACTAACATAGGAGAATAGGTCCTATTTTAACTTTAGGGCTAACAGCATGAGGTTATCATTTATCAAATATACATCGAGTCCATGTTGCGAGTTTGAGGCAAACACACACCTTAGCCGTTGTTGAAGTAGGAGATCAGAATGACCAGACCCTGAGACAAAAAAATGACAACAGCGACATCATGAGCATCAGCTAAACAAAACCTAAAGAAATAAGCATCTGCTAGCAAGAGAAATTCTACCAAGATGAGGGTCTGTCAACAAATTGATCATAGATATGAAACTTTGTAATGCTCATGTTTCAACTAATAGGGATTCCAAAACTACCAAGGCTCGGGCATCTCATCGACAAATAAACTTGAGGTACATTAGCAGTAATAAAATTTGAAAGTATTACTGGCTGAAATGAATGCAATTCTATATAGACAAAAACACATGTAGCAATGTTATACATAGCAAAACTTCAGTATTTGGTAGTATTACTAAGTAAATGTGTAGACAGTGGAGTTGAACATGCATATAAATTTTACTGGATATGATCACAGATTCATATGAGGTGTGTATAGCACTTCAACTAAACCTAAAGTCCTAAACTAAACCAAACCTAAAGTAAACCTAAATTAAACTTAAAAAACAAAAACAAAAACAGAAGAAAAAAATACAAGAGGTCTCACCGGAGCGGCGCGGCGACGGGGGTGGCACAGGGCGGCGGCGGCTCGGGCACGGGGCAGAGAGAGAGAGAGAGAGAGA
>NC_057810.1:100889266-100900308 GCF_018294505.1 Triticum aestivum
GGGAGGGAGGGAGGGAAAGAAAGAGATAGGGGGCAGAGAGATGGGGCGCGGGCGTCGTTGGCATTTTAGTTAGGGCATGGTTCTTTGCGGTTTGCTAGTAGACGGCAAAGAGCCTAGCTAACGAACGTTAGTTTTGCCACTTTATTTGTCGTCTGCTAGCAGACGGCAACGAAGCTTTGCCGTCCGCTAGCAGACGGCAAAGAAAGTGCCCGTTAGGTGGTTCTCGCTAGTGGTTCACCCTCACTCTTCGCCGTCTGCTAGCTGGCGGCAAAGCTTCTATGCCGTATGCTAGCCGACGGCAAACATGACCTTTGCCGTCAGCTCATTCTTTGCCGTCAGTTTTTTCAAGCTGATGGCAAATACATTCTTTGTTGTCAGCTGGCTGACGGCAAAGATCCTGATTTTAGTAGTGTCGGTTTATTTGCCCACTCCTAGCTACATCTAGATATTTCAGTGGTAATTAGCAAAAAAAGTAAAAAGAAGCAAGTAGGAAAAAGCAGGCCAACACATGTCAGCCCAGAGGAACCTCACGCCCAGCACTGGAATTGAACGTGAGGGGGGCTGCTTAGGAGAGCTCCTGTTCGACGCTCGTTAGCGTCAAACAGAGGAGGTTTCGCTGAAGGTTTCGCGCAAACGGGCCGACCCATTTCTAGGAGTCGAGCGAACGTTATAAGAACGGAAAAATACCAGCGTAGTAGGATGGAGTTGAACCCTCGACCTAACTCTGGATAACAGCATTGCCAACCACTGCATCTAGGGACTGTGCATGTCTTAAATTACGGCGCCACTCTTAAAGTGCTATGTGCACCGACAGTTCAGTTTTTTAATCTTCCTTTAGAAAAATGAATAATGTTGCCTTGAACAAATTTCAAAACTAGAACAAATTTTTTAAAAAACATGAACAATATATTATTAAAACATGAATATAATTATGAAATTCCAAACATTTATTTATTATTTTATGTAGGATAAACAAATTTTAGTTATACATTGAACTTTTTGTAATATACACTGAACAACTTTTAACTACACATTGAACATTTTTGTGATAAACACTGAACAATATTTAAAACACGTTGAACTTTTTTGTGATATAACTATTTTTAAATATAAATTGAACATTTTGTGTAATATACGCTGAACAATTTTTAACTACACATTGAACATTTTTATGATATACGTTAAACAAAATGTAAATACATGTTGAATAATTGTGTGATATACGATGAACAATTTTTGAATTTGATTTTTTAAAAGTTAAACTAATTTGAAACTGTGAACAATTTTCGAAATCAAGAACAAAATAAAAACGTTTTTGAAAACAAAGGATAAATTAAAAACAAAAAAGGAAAGGAAAAAATAGAAAGAAATAGAAGCAGAAAAAAAAAAGAAACACAAACACAAAAGAAAAAGAAAACATAGAAAACCAGAAAACCGGCAAAAAGAAGAAAAACAGAAAACAAATCGTTCCCAAAACCAGTTTGCCTGCTTCAACGCTGGAATTGGGCCGGCCGCTGTGATTCAAACCAGGTACCTCCCGCATGTAGTACCGTGGGTGCAACCAGCACGCCAACCGACCTTATTCATTTAGACTGAACTTTTACTTTCCTTTACCCTTTTTTTTTACCTTTTTCTGTTTTTCTGTGTTAGCTTTCTTTTGCGTTTTTTTTCAATTCCATGAACTTTTTTCAAAATCATTGAAATTATTTTCAAATTCGATGAACTCTTTTCTAATTCGACGAACTTTTATCGAAATCAATGAACTCTTTTCAAAATCCGATAAACTTTTTATCTAAATCAATGAACTTTTTCAAAATTCGTGAACTTTTATGAAAATCGATGAACTTTTTCAATTTTCTTGAACTATATTGAATTTCGTGAACTTTTTCGATCCGTGAACTTTTTTCAAACTGATGAACTTTTATGAAAATTGACAAACTTTTTTTAATTTTCTTGAACTACATTGAAGTTCGTGAACTTTTTCGATCCATGAACTTTTTTCAAACTCATGAACTTTTTTAAATTCGTTAACTGCTGAAATTAGTGGACCTTTTCAAATTTATGAACTTTTTCTTGAACTAGTGAACTTTTTTCAATTTTCGTGAGCTTTTTTTTAATATCTGAACCATTACTTTTTGAAACAATTTTGTGAACTTTTTTTTAATCTGGGAACTTCTGAATTTTGGACCTGCGCAGCTGTAATTATACTTAAATAACACGCAGTACCAGTGGTATTTATTTTGAGGTGGCTGTAGTGGCTAGCGAAGCGCGTGCAAGATGCAGCGGCGCGAGTTCGAATCCCCAACGCTTAACATTTTCGTAGGATATTTTGCTGCTGCTGCTTGTTCGTGGGCCGGCCCAGCGCGGGGCGCTGCAGGCGCCAGGAGCGCGAGAACGGGCGCCTGCAGCGCCGTATAGGAGCTCCCGAAACGCCCTGCTTAGCCACTTTTATTATCTTATTATAAATATATTTTGGGCCATGCATACTCACCGGCCAGCCTATTATTAGTTTTTAGCGGGCCTCAGCGACACGTGAACCCACCGACCGGGCCTAGAACACAGGGCTTGGCGTTGGGCTAGTATCTCTTCTGAGACCGCCGGCCTGTTTCTAAGTCGAAGCCCCTGTCCAGTCTCCACAGGCCACAGCCCGCAGCCACGGCACCCCCATCCTCCGCCGCCGGCGCCGCCCAGCTCCCCGTCCCCCCGGCCGCGCCTACGAACAAGCGCGGGCGCCGTTCCGCGAACCGGAGCACCGTGAGAGCCAACCACTGGCCGCCGCTGACCACCTAGAGCCCCAGCTCCCTCTCCGCCAGCGGCGATGACCTCGGCGCACTCCAAGCTCTACTCCGGTACGCACCCCTCTCTCCTCGCCGTCTTCCGCGACGACCCCGCGTCGCTCGAGCTGACCGATAGCACGCCTCGCAGATGACGTCAGCCTCGTCGTGGTGGTCGTCGACACCAACCCCTTCTTCTGGGCCGGCGCCGCGCTCCCCTTCGCCGACTTCTTGTCCCACGTACGCGACGGCCGCGCTCCTGAAACCCTAACCCTCGTCTCCCCACTACCTGCTTCCCCTTTCGATTTGTAGGCATTTTGGGAGCATATAGGGGGGCCAGCTCTCCCCTGATCTAACCAATTTGGTTTGATTTTAATCGGTTTCTCTAAATGCTTCATCCCTCGATGTTATTAACTGAGCTCTGCGCGGGTGCAGCTGATCCACTTCGTGAACTCGCTCCTGCTGCTGAGCAACCTCAACCACGTGGTCATCATCGCAGCGGGTGTCAGCTCCTGCGCCTACGTCTTCGACTCGGGCAATGCTGGTGCCTCCGGCGCGGCAGATGTTGCTGAAACCTTAGGCAAGGCGAGCCGCAAGATGGAGGAGTTCATTAAGCAGGATGCCCGTGAGACTGCCAGCAATGGCACCGTTGCTGATGGCGGTGCGGCGTCGCTGTTTTCTGGCGCGCTGTCCCTTGCTCTGTGCTGTGTCCTATGATCAAGTTTCTTGCTCGTTGTGCACTGGCCTCTTTACCTTGCTGCATTTGTGCCCTTAATATGTGATGTTCAGATATACAGAGGATTTTTCGGTCTGGTACTCGGCATCCCCAACCTCGGGTGAGTATCTTTTTTTTCCAGTGATACTTGTTTTTGGTGCCTTTTGGTAGATTTACTGATGATATACAAGGGTAAATGTATTAGTTAGGATTGCAATGAACAAAATTGACTGACAATAATCTGTCGCCTAGTTGGTTATACGTTTTTAAGATTTGTTCTTTTGAATTCTTACCAGTATTCTTACACATAAAATGCCTAATTAGCACCATGTCTTATGCTAACATGAAATACAGATTTTGTGCCTGCAGGGTTCTCCAGACGGACCTGAACAGTATGCATACTTGTTCATCAGTACTGTATTTTTATGTACATCTATATTTTCTTGTACTTATTCTTACTTAACCAGATTATCTGCAGATATGTGGCTGTGATGAATTCGATATTTTCGGCTCAACGATCCATGGTACTACTTGAACTGCCCTTATTATTTGATAAAATAATATATGGATTTAGATTCCTTGGCGGTTTCTTGTTATTATCATTACTTTGCATTCTGTTACTTTTCAAGTTGTGGTAATCGTAATAAGTTCGAACTGCAAGCAGCAGTACTGTGTGACATGTTGACATACATCACTAATTTAATTGTTTAAAATCATTCACTGACTACTTCTGCTGCATAATACTACAAATGTTTAACAAATCTTTTAGGTTCCAATCGATACATGTATTGTGGGGACCCAAGACTCCGCTTTCTTGCAGCAGGTGATGTTCTTTCCTGCCCTCTTGCATTTTGCTGATTATATGGTCATTTACAAGCATTGCCCACATAACACTTGTCCTTGCTCAGTACATATTGTTGCTTCATTTCGCAGGCTTCATATATAACAGGAGGAGTTTATATGAAGCCCCAAGAACTAAGTGGTCTATTTCAATACCTTGCTGTAAGTTATTCAGTCCCCTACCACACAATTCAGTTATTTTCCTCTGCAACGGTGTCTCTTATCTTCTTTTGAAGTGTGATATATTCATAGAAAGCTTGTGGTATTCTTTTCTTTTTATGCTCACATTCTATTCTATCATATTTTACATAATATAAAAAGGAAAAGAGAATATGACAAAAATCCACATGCAGTGTTTTGGGTGGCATCTCTGAAATGACCATGTAAAATAATTTGGAATGCTGGTATCCTATAAAGCCAAACACACCCCCACATGCTATCGTTCATCTGCTAATCCCGTCACATCCTTGCCTTTTTTTTCTTCTGTGTACTGAACAGAGAAGTCCCCTATCACCCTACTGAGTATACCAACTTGCCTTTCATATTCAAATGCACAGATATGCTTATGGTTTACGCTAATGATAAATGTGTGGTGGAGTTGAGAGCTTTCTGTTTCAAGTGTTGAATATATCTATAAATTATCTCCAGATAAGTTCAGATATTAGAAAAACTGTCTAGTTTCAGATTTTAGAAATCCTATCTAGATTATGACACTGTATGTTTGTAAATTTGTATAGAGGTTTGACACTAGTTATATAAATCTGAGTTGGATATCCATACATGGTCTGACAGAGTGGGTACTGATTGTATTGTGACGCAAATCTCTTCTTTCAGTGTCATCCCTTTCTTTGCCAGTACAAGGGATATTTTGTCTTTTTACTTCTTCGAGATGGTTCCCCTCTGTGTCTGCCTACACTATATATTGAGTGTGATAGCTTTTATCTTAGTACGAATGAAGTTTTTTTGAGTTCATGACTCATTCAGCAAATATGCAGGCTGTATTTGCAACGGACTTACACTCCAGAACTTTTCTGCGCCTCCCTAAGACCCTGGGAGTAGATTTCCGTGCCTCGTAAGTTCTTTTCAGTTTTCTCTCCACTAAACACATAACTGTTTCTTCTGCAATGATATCCTCGAGAGATTAGGTTAACTGGCATTTCAAGAGTCTTTATCACTTGAGATGCTAGCTATAAAATTGTTAACATGGCATAATACTACAGCAAAGCTGCAAAAGTCGTGTAAATTATGAGGAACACACAGCTAACTAATTTGTTTCTGAAATTGTACTTTACCAAATGTCTGGTTAGGATTACCAAATTAGGGTTTCATATTGGTCTTAGTTCGCTCAGTTTGCCGGTCTCATTGACAGTCAACAGCCTCTAACTTGTTTTTCTGCTCCACAGATGTTTCTGCCACAAGAAGACTATAGACATGGGATATGTTTGTTCAGTTTGCTTGTCAATATTCTGCAAGTATCATAAGAAATGTTCAACTTGTGGGTAAGTTGCTTTATTTTTTTAATAATTTCTTGTATTTCTCCCTGGGAAGTTTAATTTTACTTAGTAATAATCAGTCCTTTCTTGTTTCCAAATACCCCCGGAGTGTGATATGTGAATATTTTTCTGCTTTCTTTTCCCGTATGTTCCTCTTCATCCAAGTCGAACTCTTTGTTCCTGAATTTTGACGCTAGATTGATATGGCATTGACCACAGTGGTTATGCTGAACATGTTCCCTGGTAGCCTGGTTAAGAAAGAAAAAAGGGATGCATGTTAATCTACTTGGTTTACTTGTCTACCTTAACAGCTGCTCATTCCTGTGTGCACTCTTGATTTTCTTTCGTGTTTGTCTTAATCTTACGCCTACCTAAATACCTTTGTATATACTCCCTCCGTCCCATAATATAGTGTAAAAAACACTCTTATATTATGGGACGGAGGGAGTATTATTTTTGGATTGAACATGTCATGAAATACGTTTGGTCCAGCAGGTTACAGTTATCTGTACAATTACCTCTCTCATGTTATCCCCCATAAAACGGTTGTACTTTCAGTTTTCTTGTGAAGTTGTTACCGCTTTCTCTGATGTGGTGTAATTGACATAGTTATCAGATGCAACGACAGAAAGTTTAACTTTATGTGCTACATTTGCAGGTCAGAATTCAGCCGTGTCAGCATGCCTGATTTAAACTCCTTGCCAGATCAAAGGCAGTAGTAATCTGTAAACAGGAAAATGCCAGACTGCACATTGTTTCTTCACAGGTTTGTCTGATGTGCCTTTCAGAATTGAACTTTCTTTGATGGCGTACAATCTCTAACTTCATACCATGACATCAAATTTCTAGATGCTGAATCATTGCGAGGAGGGGATCATGTGTGTGTATTCAAAGGGCTGCCGATGTATTAACTACTAGGGAAACTGGAGTGCAGTTTTGTTGGACATTATCCCGAGTGAAGAATGCGCATTAGCTTTGGTACAATTTCATTCTTCTTTGGGAGCTTCGCCCTGAACCTGTAACCCTTGAAACCTTGTGAAACTGATGCAAAACAATGATGGAAATTAGATAACTTATTATATTCCACTCTTCTTTGGGAGCTTTGCTCTGAACCTGTAACCCTTAAAATCTTGCTAAGCTGGTGCAAAACAATGTTGGGAATTACATGACTTGTTATAACAGCTTGATCGAGGAAATAAGACTGTCTAAGTATCTTTTTGGGATTTGTTCTGTTGCAATTATAATCCAGACTAGATCTCTAGTGCTTATATTGAATGCTATAATGTACTCATGCAGCCTCAACTACTCCCTCCATTCCTAAATACTCCTATAAGTCTTTTTAGACATTTCAATTGGAATACAACATACGGATGTATGTAGACATATTTTAAAGTGTAGATTCACTCATTTTGCTCCGTATGTAGTCACTTGTTGAAATCTCTAAAAAGATTTATATTTGGGAACGGAGGGAGTAGCAAGCATACACAACAAGATTTTGCATTGTAACCCTGCAAGGATATGCAGCAGCAAAACGTTCAGCTAAATAACCAGCAGAAGCGTTTACCTCTAGGCTCTAGCACATAACTGAGTTCATACTTTTTACAAGATGGCATAGTTATTACAAAGTTTGACGAAAAAGAAGGCTGATAAAAGAAAACAGTACAACATAAGGAGGAAAGTCCGCGTCGTCCCTCAGCCACCGCAAAATTCAACTTCGGAACTATTTCTTCGGCCCGGAAGGGGAATCATCTTGCCAAGTTGACTGCCATTGCTTGTCGTAGAACGTTGACTCGTCGATGAGCTTCTTCAGATTGTCGATGTCCTCGTTTTTCCTGACCAGGAGCACCCCAGCCACAGCAACAAACAGCAGGGTTTTGCAGAAGAAGTTGCCCATTTGGTCGACAAGCCCCACGCCCGTCAAGCTATCGACAAAGTAAGCCATGAAGAAGCCCACCATGGCAGCACGGCCTGCATAGACATTGGTTATACTATTAGAAGATGTGAAATGAAAAGGCAAAAGGTGTAGGTAGATATGACTGTACTGTTCTTCCCAATGCCATACCGGTCCATTTGCACCAGCAGTTTGAATCGATCGAAAACACATAATTTAGCTATTTAAACTGAAAGAATTCAAGAATAACCATTTAGCTTCTCGGCTTCAGGGAGATGGAACCGCTTGATCCATGCCCACCATGGGATAATCGAAGTGTCGAACACAACGGCGTCTTCGCTGCTACTTGCCTCCGGGGAATCTTCAAGCCATTTCCTCCTCCTGGCCTCTGGAAACAAACAAAGATGCCATTCAGCCTCATCAGATTGTCAGGAATGCAATGTTTGTTCCATTCACTGCAGCACATCAACAAATGGCATGAGCTTTTGCATGATTAACAAAGTAGCCAGTCACATGCCACATGTGTACAAACTCTACTCAGGTTAATTTATGCAAAAACACTACAGAAATGTAAAAACAGCTGGCAGGGTAGTTCAGTTTGGATTAGTTCAGGAGATATGGGGATTTGAATTGTGAAGCCAGTTCCAACTTCAGTTAGTACTTTTATGTGAGAGCTGGTTTACATAAAGTAGTGATTTCCCGATGGAAACGGTCAAGTTGTCGAACCTTTCCATCTAATAACACTCTTGAGAAACAGAGTAATGCGTATAGAGGCATCGAAACCATGCAAAAAATTCCGAGGATGTGGAAACTCATTGTGAACCACCAAAGGGGAGGATGCGTCGTAGGTGCCGTGTTAAATCGGCGCACGCTGCACTGAAGATGGAGATGACTATATCTGTGAATAATGTGCAACACGCTCCGATGGGACTAGAAACCAATGGAGAGTACAGCACATAGCTGCAAATCTCTCTGCTTAAAAAAAAAATCTCTCTGCTTCGGCTTGTATTATCCTGAGCACTATCTCATCAAGCACTGATCCTAGCAAGTGAACCCGACGAAAGCTAAGTAGCCAACACGCGATTTCAATTTCGGCAACGTCCAAAGGACACAATCGCCGGCAACATATTGTGCAACCATTTGTTGAATCCTCAGGCAAATGTATGCACTTACTCTATTTGTAGACGAGCTATCCCATGTAATTCCCCATCCGGTCCAGATAAAATGCTGTCATATGCTTGGCCTACTGTCTACTGTTGCTTAGCAGAAGCGTGAAACCCCCAGGGGGGAGGAGGGGGAGAGCGGCAATCTCACCGGCGTCAATGACGGAGTCCCAGTCGACGGCGCCGCCGGTGTTCCCGAACCGGCTGAGGTCCCAGGTCCCGTTGACCCACCTCGAGTCCTGGAACTTGGGCGACGCCACCGCCTCGGCCTTGGCCGCGGCGACCGGAGCAGCGGCGGCGGCGACCGGGGCAGCGGCAGCGGCAGCGGGAGCGGCGGACCCGTTGGATGCGGCGGGGGAGGGATCCGCCTCCGCCGGCTTGGGTGGCGCCTCGACGGGGGCCTCCCCGGCGGCGGCGAGGCGGCGGTGGGAGCGGAGGCGCGGGAAGGGGACGAGGTGGAGGCGGTGGGGCTTGGGGCCGAGCTGGGGCTTGAGCGAGAGCGGGTGGGCGGAGAAGGTGGAGGTCGCCATGGCCATGGGCTGAGCTCCCGCTGAAGTGAGCTGAGCTCCGCTCCCCACTCTATCCCTTCTTCCCCCTTTGAGGATAGAGTGAGACAGAGAGATAGAGGGGCTTGGACACAGCACACGCACCGCGTGTCTTATGCTTGGCCTTTTTGCTGAGGTGGCGCGGCCCACGTGGATGCCTTTGTGGACGGTGTGGATGGGGCCTCGTCATACGTGTGCCTCATGGTGGCGCACACAACACATTGTTTGCAAATAATGCAACCGGGTTAGGACATCCCCAATGCGGGTCACCAAAACATGTGCGAATGTCCGGACCGAACGGTATCACCAAATCAGGCTGGGCTGGTTCGGACGCCCGAAACCCCACGGTCTAACCTAAATCGGGGGAGTTTATACGTTCGCCACGTCAAACCCTGGCGGTCGGGACCCACCCAAGACCAAGCCGATGTCCGTGCAATTTCACGATCCCTCCTCTCTCAATCCCGCCCAGTCACAAGATTTGAGGTCTCGTCGGACTGGAAAAACTCCAACAATGCAATAGCGTCAACGGCACACAAGAATGACACGTGAAGGAGAGGGCGAAGAAGAAGTTACATATGGCCGCTTAGGACGGAGCTCCTATTCCTCCACATAGGACCGCCGTGTTGGTGTCACACGGGCAATCGCGACCCTGGCCCACCTAGTACATGGCATCGTACTACTACGACACCGTGCAATACAGTTAGCCTGACACGCAACAATCGTTGTAGCACTCCGCCGCTTTCTTCAACTCCGTCTTTGGCTACCCGCCGTTGTACACCATCGACCTCAGCAATGACTACTTGTTCACCGAGTTGTGAATGCTCCTCTGGTCGTGGTTTCCGTCCATGGAGCCCTCGTCTGGCAGTGCGCGATCACTTTCACGGGATGCCTTCCCTAAGCTCGACGACGCCCATTGATGAGGCGATGATGAACATGATCCACAACGGAGGCGGCCATGAAGACAGACAAGTTGAGGACCACTACTAGCCGCAGTCGAAGCAAGAGACGTCGGTGGACACCCAACAGTCGGGTGTGCCCGATGCAGATGCAAAGAAAAAGTGGGGTTTCTCGTGCTCGAACGGGAAGGGTGAATTGTTGTGTTTGGCCTGGTTGGGCATAAGTGTTGATCCACCTCAAGGAAGGAGCAAAAGGGCTCGCTTTTTGGCAAAGCGCGCTTGATTTCTATCATGAGCAAAAGCATTATGCCCCCTACAACAAGTGATCCATGATCGCAATCAGAAGTTGCTAAGCCATGATGATACACCATTCAAGAGACCGTCAACAAGTTTTGCGACGCGCATAATCAGTGGCCAAGTGGCGCGTCACTGCTCAAGCTTGTAAGTTTTGCTTCGTGTTGTTGTATGTGTTGGTCATTTGATAGATTTGCTCTATGGTGCAACTTGTTGGTCATGTCATTATCTTACTTTGCTAGCCAAACCGGGCCGCCAACTTGTGCCACAAGATCAATGCCATGTTGATGCATCGTTGGTACAAGTTGAATGCGCAAAGCAAGTAGAGCAATATTGGCCATTCCAACAAGACCGCCAACACCAAGGAAAGTGATGAAGGAGGTGATCCAAAAGTTGGAGTGTTTTGCACTGGCATGTGACTAGGTCGGGGG